>NC_056734.1:971442007-971477007 GCF_019279795.1 Protopterus annectens | reverse complement strand
CCATTTTGAATACTATTTCTGGTTTGGTACCCATTAAATCTGACAACTGGGAGTCTCCTGATATCAAATACCAATACCTGTTTATTACATCAAATCACTTCACTAGCTATTGGGCTGTACTGAATAATAAAAGATCTCTGATGCCGAACTGTCTCATTATTATTGCTGTTCATGATCTTTGTAACCTTTTGTGCCTAGTTGTTGATAGTACCAGAACCTAATAATGGTTTATATTTACTCCCCCATTCTTGAATAGCATATTTTCCCACATCATATCCAATGGATACCCCCCTCTCTTGGAAGATACCCGTTATAAATTTAATTTCCTCAACCATTTTGTTATAATCAGAAGTCATACGCACAGCCCGTATGCATTGCCCTTTGAAAATATTGTATTTAAGCTTTTCAGGATGATAACTGCCATATTCAGGGTAATCATTGGAAAAAGTGTTTTTCCGATATATCTTGGATTTCAAACCATCTTCTTGTTTGTAAATGTAAGTGTCATGATATGCAATTCCATCATAACTATGGGAAAATATGAATTTGAGAAAATCACTACTATTATTTAAAAATTGGACGAAATCATCAAATTTGTCCAGACTGTCATTTTACAAAATATAAATATCGTCTAGGAATCTGGAATAGTGTTTAATAATCTGATAGTGAGCACTGGGAAGTAAGATGGTATCTTCCCAATCTAGCATGACCATTGTTGGCAAATATGGAAGCACAAGTTGCTCCCATAGCCACCCCCTCTGGTCTGCCTGAAGTATATAAAGTTGTTATCCAACACTTTGGACATGCATGCCAAGATTAAACATACTTCATCCCAGTTTAAATCCGAATGTTTGGTAATACTATTGCAAAAAGCTTCTAGTCCTGCCTGTTTGGGAATACAGGAGATAAGATCAATAGCATCGATTGTGACAAACAACAATCCTTTCTTCCAAGCTTCTACCGGATATTTGCTTAAAAACTCCCAAGAATCTTTCACCATATGTGGTATCTTATGATATATATGCTTTAGCCTCATGTCAATAAGTTTCCCAATGGGAAATGTTTTTGATTTACTACCAGAAATAATTGGTCGAAATGGTGGGTCTTGTGTATTCTTATGCACTTTTGGTATGCCTTTTGGAAGAAGAACAATTAATTATTCACAATGGATTCAGGCCAACAGTCAAATTTACAAAAGGGAATTGCAATACAAAATTGATTGTTTATTTGGCTGTGTGTGACAAATGTGTAAGTTATTATGTGGGCAAGACGGAGAGAAGTTTTAAGAAACGGATATATGATCATATGTGTAACATCAGGAGGAAGGACCCTATTAATGCTTTATATAGACATGTTGAAAAGGACAATACACATGAATTCAAATTTGCCATTTTAGATACCATCAGGAAGGACTCTAGAGGGGGTGACTGTAAGACACTAGTAAGCTACAAGGAAACTTAGTGGCAGTTGTATTTGGATGCGGCCACACCACATGGGCTTATCGATTATGTTTCTCTCAAGCCTATATTGGAGATGAATTAATACGATGGGAATTTTTAGAATAGTATTCATTTTCAATGATACATTAAGCATTTATATATACATATTCATCTTTCCAAGTTATGTGTATCAGACGTACATTTGATATTGTGGCTAATTGAGAGGTTGACAGTATTATTTTTCCTGTCAGTATTATATAGTAATAATTTGTACCATGATATAACATGCCTTTCACAGGAATATTTCATAAGTGTTAGGCATTTTAGCATTTTGTCAACTTTAGATGGACATATATTTCTAAGTATGCATATATGTTGGAGGTTTATCTATCTTTCATACATTTTATACACACGTGTGGTCATCATCATCATCTTCTTTCAGCTGTTCCTGTTAGGGGTCGCCACAGTGGATCAGTTTCCATTTCTTCCTGTCCTCTGCATCATGCTCTTTCACACCAACCGCCTTCATGTCCTCTCTCACCACATCCATAAACCTTATCTTAGGCCTTCCTCTTTTCCTCTTAACTGGCAGCTCCATCCTTAGCATCCTTTTCACAATATACTCAGCATCCCTCCTCAGCACATGTCCAAACCAACGCAATCTCACCTCTCTTGCTTTGTCTCCAAACTGTCCAACCTGAGCTGACCCTCTAATATACTGATTCCTAATCCTGTCCATCCTAGTCGCACCCAGTGTAAATCTTAACATCTTTAACTCTGCCACATCCAGCTCTGACTCCTGCCTTTTCGTCAATGCTACCGTCTCCAACCCATATAACATAGCTGGTCTCACTACCCTCTTGTAGACCTTCCCTTTCACTCTTACTGGTACCCGCCTATCACAAAGCACTCCTGACACTCTTCTCTACCCATTCCACCCTGCTGTACTTTCTTCTTCACCTCTCTTCCACACTCACCATTACTCTGAACTGTTGATCCCAAGTACTTAAACTCATTCACCTTTGCCAACTCTACTCCCTGCATCCTCACCATTCCTCTACCCTCCCTCTCATTTACACACATATATTCTGTTTTAGACCTGCTGACCTTCATTCCTCTCCTCTCCTCTCTAAAGCATATCTCCACCTCTCCAGGGTCTCCCCAACCTGGTCCCTACTCTCACTACATATCATAATGTCATCTGCAAACATCATAGTCCATGGGGCCTCCTGTCTAATCTCATCTGTCAACCTGTCCATCACCACTGCAAATAAGAAAGGGCTCAGAGCTGATCCTTGATGTAATCCCACCTCCACCTTAAACGTATCTGTCACTCCCACTACAGTCCTCACCAGTGTCACACTACCCTTGTACATATCCTGTACAATTCTAACATACTTCTCTGCCACTCCCGACTTACTCATACAATACCACAACTCCTCTCTAGGCACCGTGTCATATGCTTTCTCTAAGTCCACAAAGACACAATGCAACTCCTTCTGACCTCTGTATTTCTCCAGCAACACTCTCAGAGCAAATATTGCATCTGTAGTGCTCTTTCCTGGCATGAAATCATACTGCTGATCACTAATCATCACCTCCCTTAACCTAGCTTCCACTACTCTTTCTCATAACTTCAAGCTGTGACTGATCAATTTTATCCCCCTGTAGTTACTGCAGCTCTGCACATCACCGTTATTCTTAAAGATAGGTACAAAAAACTTTTTCTCCACTCCTCAGGCATCCTCTGACTTTCCTAAATTTCATTAAACAATCTGGTTAAAAATTCCACTGCCATTTCTCCTAAGCACCTGCATGCTTCCACTGGTATGTCATCTGGGCCAACAGCCTTTCACTTCTTCATCCTCTTCATAGCTGTCCTTACTTCCTCATTGCTAATCTGCTTCACTTCCTGATTCACTATCCCCACATCATCCAACCTTCTCTCTCTCTCATTCTCTTCATTCATCAGCCCTTCAAAGTACTCTTTCCATCTACTCAATGCTCTCTCCTCACTTGTGAGTACGTTTCCCTCACTATCCTTTATCACCCTTACATGCTGCACATCTTTCCCAGCTCTATCCCTCTGTCTAGCCAATCGGTACAGGTCCTTTTCTCCCTCTTTAATGTCCAATCTCTCATACAACTCTCCATATGCCTTATTCTTAGCCTTCGCCACCTCTCTCTTTGCCATGCGCCTCATCTCCTTATACTCATGTCTACTTTCTTCATTGCTTTGACAATCCCACTTCTTCTTCGCCAGCCTCTTCCTCTGTATACTCTCCTGTACTTCCTCATTCCACCACCATGTCTCCTTGTCCTCCTTCCTCTGTCCAGATGTCACACCAAGCACTTCCTAGCAGTCTCCCTTACTAGCTCTGCTGTAGTTACCCAGCTATTCGGTAACTCTTCATTGCCTCCCAGTGCCTGTCTTAACTCTTCCCTGAACTCCACCTCACAATCACCCTTTTTTAACTTCCACCACTTAATCCTTGGCACTGCTTTCACACTCCTCCGCTTCTTGATCACCAACATCATCCTGCAGACCACCATTCTATGCTGCTTAACTACACTTTCCCCAGTCACCGCTTTACAGTCTCCAATCTCCTTCAGACTGGCCCTCTTACATAGGATATAATCCACCTGTGTGCATCTTCCTCCACTCTTGTACGCCTCCCTCTTCTTAAAATACGTATTCGCCACAGCCATGTCTATCCTTTTCGCAAAGTCCACAATCATCTGACCTTCTGCATTCCTCTCCTTAACACCATAACTACCCATCACTTCCTCATCCCCTCTGTTCACTTCACCAACATGCCCATTGAAGTCCGCTCCAATCACTAGTCTCTCACCCTTGGGTACACTCACCACCACTTCATCCAACTCGCTCCAAAATTTTTCATTCTCATCCATCGCACACCCAACTTGTGGAGCATATGCACTAACAACATTCATCATTACACCATCAATTTCAAGCTTCATAAACATCACTCTATCAGACACTCTCTTCACCTCCAAAACACTCTTGGCATACTGTTCTGTTAGGATAATCCCTACCCCATTTCTTCTCCCATGCACACCATGATAGATTTGAACCCGCCTCCTATACACTTGGCCTTACTTCCCTTCCATCTGGTCTCTTGCACGCACAATATATCAACCTTCCTTCTCTCCATCATATCAGCTAGCTCTCTCCCTATACCAGTCATACTGCCAGCATTCAAAGTTCCTACCCTCAGTACTACACTCCTAACCTTCCTCCTCTCTTCCTGCATTCGGGCATGCCTTCCCCCTCCTCTTCTTCTTCAGCCAACAGTAGCCCAATTTCTGCCAGCACCCTGTTGGCTAACAGTACTGGTGGTGGTCGTTGTTAACCCGGGCCTCGACCGATCCGGTATGTAAATATGAAATGTTCTCCGCATCAGTAATTTGGCAGAGGTTTTACGCCGGATGCCCTTCCTGACGCAACCCTCCCCATTTATCTGGGCTTGGGACTGACACAAAGAAATGCACTGGCTTGTGCATCCCCAGTGGCTGGGTTTGCAGTATGTTTGTGTTTTTCAAATTTTCAATTCTTCAACTTTTTAATTTTATACAATATCTAGGTTCGTTATTGTAGGGTGATAATGTATTTGTATTAATTTAAACTGTTGTATGTGTTGGGTAAGACGAGCTGTTTTGTCATTATTCATCATTATACATTATTTATTACATATTTTTATATACTCCTTTTTTTCAGTAGGGGATTTGTATTTTAAATATTGTTGGATTGTGGAGACTTGGATTTTGTACATATTATTTGTAGGTAGAGCATTACGCAGATGTATACAGTTATACATAATGTTGAGCTGCTTTTTTAGACATGAACAATGAGTTCAGACGAACAATACTATTATATGCTGGTATAGCTTTAAGAATTTAAAAGGCTAAATGTTTAACACGAGCTGGTATTTTGGCGCCAATTTTTAAATATAAGGCATACCAGCAATGCTAACAGTGTTCTGATGAAGCCCACCTAGTTGTGGGTGAAAGCGCTTAACTGTTTTATTTTGTTCTACATCAGTTATTCATCGTTTTTTATTCTGTGGAATAAATATCTTTTTTTCATATATAGAGGTGACTGGACACTTATTGGTGATATTGTGACAAGGTTCAAAGAAAGCTGATTTGGACAGTCTGTGATGGCTCTAGGTCTTGGAACCACTGGTAGAGTTAGTGCAGTCTATCTACAAGGACCCAGTAACTGAGAAATGAACAGTGTTCAGACTTTTGGAAGGGTTCCCTTCATGGGTGAGTGTTCATCTGGGTACAGCACTTGAGCCCACTGATGTTCATACTTGTGATGGGCTGCATTTGCAAATGGGCCAAAGGTGACAGATAAAGTGCTGTATGCAGACATTGTGGCACTGCAATCAGATTCTGATGTGGAACTTAAGCAAATGACAGGAGACTGGAATGTAAAACAGACATGTGAGATGAGACTGAGTACAGGCACGACATTTGTCATGGCAGTAAATTAGAGAAATCAGAAGCTGAAAACTAAGGCAGAAGAGAAAATATTGGAACAAGTTAGCTGCTTCAGGCATTTGGGAAAGCTGGTTGAGAGGAAGGAAAGTCTGAATAATGAGGCAAGGTTAGAATCAGAGGTGCTGCAGTCAGCTGGCACAGTGAGTCAGGAGTAGGTGCTACTGAAGAATGCTAAAGAAACTGAAAAGTAAGAAGTTCAAAGCAATGAGTCAGAAATCTTGGCAGTGAAAGCAGAGCAGTCAATGAAGCTAGAGGTGATGAAGATGAGCCAAAGAAGGTTGGTAGGATGCACCCATTCAGACAGGCAAAGAAATGGTGACATGAGAGCAAGAAGCCCAACTAGATTCCATTGCACAGAAGGTTAAAGGAAACAGATTATGGTTGTTTGGGCACGTGCATGAAAGCACACTATTTGATGAAAGTGATTTGGGAAAGACAGCACGAAGGCAAGAGGAAATGAGTATGTCCAGCCAAAAGATGTATGGATTGCATGACAAAAGACTGTAACAGCGTGCATATTAATAAATGTAGGGGTGTGATATTAAATCAAGAGAGGTAGTGAAAGCTGATGCAACTTTTTGGGTTTGTAGTGGAAATTGAAGTTGCATAAGTGTGTTAAATGATAGTTGCCTGTTACAATTAAGAATGTGTGTGATGTGGAGAAGGCATGAGTAGGAAGTAGTGGCTTTGTGTTGTGGGGAAGGGTACCTGGAGAATGGTGGCATGAAGAGCAATACAGGCCACACTTTACACACTACCATGAATCAGTCAGTCTGCCCATATGCAGACCAGCATATATCTAGGCAGCACAGTAGTGGGACAAGTGGATAGCGTGTGCTGCAGGTGTGCTTTGGCTCTGGATGTTTGAGCAAGTGAAGCAACAAAAATGTTACCAGTTGAGAGAGAGTGAGTGAGAAAAGCAACAACATCATGAATGTAAGGGAGAGAAAACAGTGCAGCAGACACAGATTGGTAAAACAAGAGAGTGGAACACCCAGTGGGAATTGTCTAGATATGCTGCAAAGATGTGGGTGGGCCCTATGGAGGAAAGGTTTTCGAAATCATGCTAGTCTTACTGCAGACAAAACCTTCCATGAAAAGATTGTGAATTCCAAGTGTGGGACACTGTATTGACAGCAATTAGTTTAGGATAAAGTATGACTGAGATCATGACATAAAACATCCACAGTGAAATTCACGTGATTGAAGCCGTGCTTAGGCACACATCAGTGGTGTGTTTTTTTTTTTTGCAGGACTGGGCAAGGTTTTCAGCTGAGCTAGAATTCCCACTGTAAATTTTAGTATCCAGGGAGTGTCACCAGTATTCTACTGCAGGAAGCTGACGAAATAAGGAAAGGGCAGACAACATGGGATAAAAGAGCAGGGGATAGGGAATGAGGAGTGGAAGAGAGCGAAACAGTAACAATGAATAAACACAGCTCACAGTATTTTATACAACAGCTAGCTGATGAGTTGGCACATAGAAGTTGATGTATGAGCATGTTACTCTCATATGCACTATTTAAATGGTAGATAAAGTTTTCAATATAATGTACAATTAGCAAGTTTAGAATCTGTGCACAAAATCTGGTTAAATATTTGAATAAAGAAAAAGTTGCTATTACATGCAGTATCTAATTGATAGACCACATTTGGTCACACCCAGTCTATTAGACTGAACAGTACACTGCTTGGATGTTTGAAACATGCAGTCTCTAACAGTTTGTGTAGCAGTAAACACATTGATTTTATAGAATACTGACTTCAGATATCGTTTTCTGCACAGTGCAGCTAGCTAAAGAAACTCTGGTAGAAGTAGCTATCTTACGTCACTTACAATACCATTTTGTGTGTGTGTGTGTGTGTGTGTGTGTGTGTGTGTAACTATAATTGAGTGTATGGAACTATAATTGAGCGTGCAGGGCAATAGATGCAATGTATTCCAGATCCAGGTTCATGTTGAGTATGAGACTTACAGTAGTAATTGATTAGTAGTGATACATATTTGAGAGTATAACAATGAAGGTAGCGCCATGTAAGGTGAGGGCAAATTAAAAGTGATAGAGGAAATGCATATGAAAAGTAAACAATCAAAGGGGCTGGAATAATTACAAGGTACAGGGTTTGACCCTCACTTGTGGTGAGAAATTGGATAGCCTTAAAATGCCCTTTAAATGCAGCTATCCTTGTACGTACTTAGGAACCATAGAAATGACAGTATAGAGACACAATTCCTATGTAAGCAGGAGTTAGGCTGCCTGAGCATGTGCAGATAAATGGACAAACAGGCAAGCTCAGCAGAGGGACAAGTATGTGTAAAGAAAGTACGATTCAGTTTTAGACTTTTTAACAAAATCACAAAATATTTTCAATGAAGCTATAGATAAAAATAACAGAAAAAGGCAGAGGAAAGGTGCAGCAAAATAAAAGGGTTGAGCAGAAGTGTTGCTGCATCACACAGTGGAAATAGAGATAATAAACTGCAGAGAAGTGGGTGTCTCTTCTGAGGAAAAGTTTGCCAAGGTTTCACTAACCCTGCGTCAAGCAAAGTTACCATCTTATCGGTAGTTTTGTCTCTGAATCTTTCTTTCAGGACATTAGATTAATGGAGTGGTGTTTCAACCTCTTACTTCAGTCTAGGAGGACAGCCAGTGTAATACTCATCTCCTGAAAGTTCCCCTTACATTTGGCCAACTCACTGTTCTATTTCAACAGCTGAGGAGTGCATTCATCCTAAGTACTAATCATACATGCTGTGCATTTTTCAGTTTATCTTGCAGTGTGTACTCAACTTACTCTAGTTATCTTTGTGACTCTTTTCCTTCATGAATTTTTTGTCTGAGTTATGTTTTATATTCATTTCTTTAGTTTTTGTTTCTGTTGACTAAGTCCCAGTAGACATAGACTGTTTCCACAAAAGACGTAATACGGTATTAACTCATTAAAACCTAGTAGTGCCTCAAAGTGTTTCTCTAGTTACATCCGACTGACACCAGTAGGCATCTAATATTGTCAAGTGATTCAGTAATAATTCCAAAATTGTGCTGCAAAAAAGTTAAAAGATTTCATCTTAAAGATTACATGATGGGCAATGTAACTGTGCTAATAATTGACCACTGTCTCGTGCAGGTAAAGAGTGATTAATTGTTCATATAACTTTTATGTGGCTATAAATTTCATATTTCTCTAACTATATCCATGATTATGTAACACATGTGGAACTGCTTAGGTTCATATTAAGGTTCCTCCGCTATATAAACAAAATGCTGCTTGACAATATGTGTGTAATTTGAGTAGTTGCTGATATATTGTAAGTTCATTACAAAATATTGCAAACATAATAGTTACTGTCTTTACTCTGCTTTGTAAAATCCAGTTCAAGACCTAAAACCTAAAGAATGCTGTCACTATAAAAATAATTTGTGCTGAAGAGTTTGCCATTTACACTTCTTTCTTATCCCCTATGGTTCCAGAGATACAAACATTTGAAATGTGTGGGCACAAATTGATTCTATCAAAAAACTTAAGCTTCACCAGTGACATCCCTCCTCTAAGTCAGTGATCAAGGAGCCTCAATCCTCACCACTGACACCAGTGGGGAATGTTCACTGTGAGAAAAATAGACACACACATATTTTCCTTTGCAGTCCTCTGCACCAAGTATAATTTCTGTTAAGAGCACACAGGGAATACATACTCCCCATTAACCATTATAGAGCTGAGTCCTTAGCTGGGTGTTCCAAGTCAAATCCTCCACCATCCTGTCTGTGAAATCAGTGCTCTGTTTCTGTATTCAATGTAGCTATCACACACACTGTCTTTGAAACATGATTTTAATACCCATACACCCACCTGGAAAAGGCTGGCACAGCTTACATGCTGTACTACCTCCATTCAGATTGTAAGGTAGATAAGCTGCCACAAGAACCCCCGAAGCCAGCTACTTTAAGACTTACCAGGTTCCCCAATTACACTTATTAAAATAATTACTGTACAAATGGTAGTGTTTAACCAAGCAGCAAGACGTTTATGAACATGGAGCCACAGTGCCACTAAATAAATGCAAGTACTCTCATAGGTTAAATATTTTCTAAAAGACCAGCCATGATGAAAGGTTTAGATATATTTAATAATGAATGATAAAAAAACATGAAAATACTCAATATAGGTTCATAGGTAGGTACTAGACTGTTGGCCCTAGGGCCTATATAAGCCTAGCCAAAAAGGTACCCTGGCTTTCGCCACCCAAGAAAATTATTTTCCTGTGCCCTTGTCGAGTAGAGCCACAGAAGAGATCCCTAAGGTGAATTTCCTATCTCCCATCCAGTCATCAAGATTTTTCTTGAAGAGTGCTAATGAGGAGCTTTGTTTGATATAGATAGGTAGTTTGTTCCAGAGTATGGGAAGTCTCTGGGACAGGAATCTATCCCTCCAGCATGTTCTGTTTATTGTGGTGACAAGGTTTAGGTCCCTAGACTGTGTAGCTCAGAGGGATTGTGATTTCTTTAAGTGGAGCATGTCCAACAGCTCTGGGTTTGACATAGCTTTGTTTGTTAGGCAGAGATCACCTCTGAGTAGGCGATATGCGGCGGAGTAAAGCTGGAGTTTTTTGAGACGGTCTGCGTAGGGCATCTGTTTGAGGCCGGTAATCCTCTTTCTGACGTATTTCTGCAGCCTTTCCAGGTGTTGTAGATGTCTTGTGAGGTACATACCAAAAGGGGTGCTGTATTCTATAATGGGTCTAATGAGTGACGAGTAGAAGGGAACAATGACCTCTTTTTTCCTGGATGAGAAGCCTTTTGTGATGAGGTGTGCCACATAGAAGGATTTCCTGACTACTGTCCACCTGTGTCCCAAGGTCAGTTATCACACTTTCGGTGTTAAGTAAACTACCGCCTATGTGGTAGTTCATGGGTACTGTGTGTTTATCAACTGTGATGACAATGCACTTTTTGGCATTGAGCTTGAGGCCATTGCTTTGACACCAGGCATCTGTCTCAATTAGGCCCTTTTATAGGAAGTTCACATTGTTCGGAGTTTTGATTATGGCTCCTAGTTTGCATTCATCTGTGAACTTCATTAGCCAAAGACCTTCTGTGTTAGTCTGTACTTCAGAGAAGTAGATACCAAACAGGAGAGGACCCAGGACTGAACCCTGTGGTACTCCACTTGTCACTGGTCTGAAGTCGGATTTGGAGTCTGCTACTTTCACAGTGTGTGTTCTGTCAGTGAGCCAGTTGGCAATCCATCTTGTGACATGGGGATTTATACCTAGTTTAGTGAGTTTATCTATAATTCCAGAGTGGGGGATGGTGTCGAAAGCCTTGGCGAGATCTAGATAGGCTGTGTGAACCACCTTACCCTCATGTACGGCTTTGGTGACTGCTTCAAAGAAGTCTATCAGGTTTAGGAGACATGATTTGCCTTTTACAAACCCAAACTGGGTGGGGTCCAGAGTTTGGAGATTACCAATGTCATTGTTTATAAGTTCCATGATGATAATACATTCCATAGCCTTGCAGACCAGGGTCGACAAGCTAATGGGGTGGTAGTTCCCAGGGTCTGTGGTGGCTCCCCCTTTGTGGAGTAGGATAACCGTCTCTGTGCACCAATCAGTGCGGCACAAAGCCTGAGGTGAGGCTACGACTGAACATGGTAATTAGGTGGGGTGCCAGTTCATTCTGTAGTTCATGTAGAACGCAGCCTGGGCTGTTGTCAGATCCTATGGATGCTGTGTTCTTGGCTTTTGAGAGTGTGGTTTTTAACTGTGCAGCCATGATTACAGGAACTTTGCATTCTTTCGGTATAGAGATGGGCTCTTTAGGGGGTGAGAAGGGGATAAAGTTAGCACTGAACCTTTCTGCCAGAATGTTGGCAATATCAGTTGGTTTTGTATATTTAGTGCCATTGTGCTGTAACTCAGAGCAGATCTGAGTGTTGCCATTGAGATTTGTGACATAACTATAGAATGCTTTGCAGTTGTCTTTAGAATCAGTGGCGATTTTGTTTTCGTAACTAGCTTTAGAGGATTTTATGAGGGATCTCAGCTTCTTACTGAGGCTGACCAGGGAGTTCCTCCAATAATGGCATTTTACTCTTTTTTGCAACAGTTTCTTTCTTCTGTTATAGAGTTTGTTTATGGCAGGGGACTGCCAGACTGGCTTCCTTTTTTTGGAGGTTAGCATCTTGGTTCTGTTAGGGATTGCATGATCCATGCACTCATGTAAGTGATTATAAAGTGCATTTGTGTAGGATTCAGTAGTCATACCTCTGTTGTCCATGTGCATGGGTGTCGTGAAGTTTGCCACTTCTGTCTTGAAGCGTGAAGTTGACTTTGGAGAAATTTTTTACGGTGGTTTCCCTAATGGGGGGTGGGGACAGGATGTGGATGTCTAGGGTGATTAGCGGATGTGGATGTCTAGGGTGATTAGCTTGTGGTTGGATCTGACCAACAAGGAATTGAGCTTTGGTGTGGAACTCGAAAATTCCAATAAGTATCCAGGAACAAGAAGGAAACTCCGGGAGTTTAAATTCACTCAGTTTAATATGCCACGAAATAAAAACAGCCACAAGTAATATGTTGACAGCACATTAACGCTCTTTACAATAAAACGTGGAAGACCCCCCCCCCCCCTGAGACCTATTGTTTCAGCGGACGGGGCCAAGACACTACCATTGGAGAAATTAGTGGACAAAAAGATAAAGCACATAAGTGGTGGTAACTCAAACATATTAAAAGATTCATGGGATCTATTAAGATGTATAACATCAGAATTAATCCAGGATAACTTGAAGTTTATTACCATAGATGTAATAGACCTTTTTTCATGTATCCCACATGAAGAAGGTCTGAAAATGTTTGAGGACATGGTTTATAGGGACAAAAAATTAACACATTCAGAAAAAGTTATGGTGTTGGGGCTGGTTGAAGCGGTTTTAAAATACAATTTTTTAATGTTTGATGGAGAGTACTATCAACAAATTAAAGGCATATCGATGGGGGCAGCATGTGCCCCCACATATGCCAATACAGTACTTGCCAAATGGGAAGAAGATTTTGTATTAAATTCCAAGTATAAAGCAAGTTGGACTGTATATCGGCGTTTTTTAGACTATATTGTTATATTTTGGAACGACAATATGGAGAAATTTCAAGAATTTTTTGTGTATCTAAATAGTACTACAAACTTTTTGAAATTTACTTATAATGTTTCAACAGAGAGATTACAGTATTTGGATGTAGAAATATATAAAAGTGAAAAAGAATTTGAAACAAAAATCTACAGAAAAGATACATACTGTAATTCATTTCTCCATTTTACCAGTGCACACCCCTCACATTGTAAAAAGAATATTGTCAAAGGACAATTTGTGAGGGGTAGTAGGATGACCAGCTCAAACACGGACTTTAGACAAGAATGTGATTTTTTGGAAAAAATGTTTGAAGAAAGAGGTTATCCCAAAGATTTTATTAGGAAGATAAGAATAGAGGTGGAAAAGGGTAGAGCCACCAGATTTAAACCTATTAAAGGAGATGGAATAAACACTAATTCTGTAGATAGTTAACATGACAACACTAATAAAAAAGGCAATTATGAAAAAGCTTTAATTATAGAATATAATACTTCCAATATAAGAATAGGTGAAATTTTCCAAAGAGAATGGGGGACATTTTCTGCTATAACTGATATAGGAAATATAAGTAATTTATTACCAAAAATAGTATATAAGAACCCGTGGAATATGAAACAAATATTAGAGTCAAAATCGAGATTTAGTGGGGATAATAAAGAACAGACAAAAATGACTATGGATGGACAAAAAAGGAAAGGAGGTTATAAATGTAATAGGTGTAACCAATGTGGATTTATGATGAATGTCAGTGAAGTCAATATAGTTGGAAGAAATGATATTATCAGGAGCAATGACTATCATAATTGTGGGACTAAGGGGGTAGTCTATCTAGCTGTGTGTAAGCTATGTGGTTCATTTTACGTAGGAAAGACGGAACGGGCCCTGAGGAAGAGAATTTATGAACACACTTATGATATTCTTAAAAATAAAGAAACAAATGCATTAAGCAGGCATACTAAAGAATGTGAAGGGGCACAATTTGAATTTTTTGTAATTGAACAAGTCAAAAAAGAGTTAAGGGGAGGTTTGTGGGAAGAGTGGTTAGGTTATAAGGAATTATGGTGGCAAATTAAACTTGACGTCACAAGAATACCAGGACTAAATGACCACATCTCCTTAACTCCATTGTTAAAATTAAAAGCTGCAGAGATATGAATGAATTGACATATTTCAAATGACCAGCAGATGGCAGTATTTAAACAGGAATCTTCATGCTTTTTATTTCTTATTTTTAAAAGTTTCAACCACACTGAATTATTATTCTTATTTTTACATACTTAATATTCATTCAACACTTTTTAAAAAAATAAACTTTTTTTAATAGGTTTTAAAAGGTTTTAAAACATAATAAACATATTCACCATCAAATTAAGCATAAATCAAGTAAAATAATGAATGGAGATGGAATAAAGTTATTTTATTTTATTTCATTTAAAAGCTTATAAATATTCATGAGGGGGCAGTAACAAGATTGTAAATCACTAATGCACTTTATATTTATTGGTTGAATTTGAATTGAACTTGTATTTAAGTATTAATTAAATATTTTAACGATTGTCTGATGAAGTCCTGACTAGTGAGGGACGAAAACGCAATTATTGTAAAGAGCGTTAATGTGCTGTCAACATATTACTTGTGGCTGTTTTTATTTCGTGGCATATTAAACTGAGTGAATTTAAACTCCCGGAGTTTCCTTCTTGTTCCTGGATACTTATTGGAATTTTCGAGTTATCAGTTCTAGTTCTTCTTGGAGTTATTTGTTTGGTGTGGAACACCGTTCGCCCATGTTGGTAATGACCAGGTCTAGGGTATTGCTGCCCCTGGTGGGGGTGTGGATAAGTTGATCCAAGGCGTTGGAATTTATGAATTCCAGAAAACGTTGAGCAAAAGAGTTGGTACATGAGTAGTTTTCCCAGTTAATGGTGGGGTAGTTGAAATCACCCATTATTAGGGTGTTAGGTTGTACCCTAAAATCTTCCAGTGTATCAAGAAATAAGGAGTGAGAATCCTGGGGCACGGTGGGGGATCTGTAGCAAGTTATAATTTGGATTACGGTCTTGCCCAGAGTTAGTTGCACATGGATAATCTAGGATGCATTGTGTTGAGCAACTAGCCTGGAGGTGTGGATATCCTTAATGAATATGGACATGCCTCCACCTTTAGTGTTTCAGTCCATGTTAGGTGACCGAAAGGTGTGGTACGAATTATAGCCTGGTAATGCAGGGGTGTTCTCTGGAGCCTTGAACCAGGTCTCAGTCACTGCACAGATGTCAATGTTCTCCATTTTAAGGAGTGCCTCGAGTGAGTGCATTTTGAGGTTTGGACTTCTAGCATTGAGTAGCATTACTCTCAGATTTTGCTTGCTTGTACCTGTTACGGTGGTGAATTTGTCATTTGAACCCTACTTAAAAATGGCACTATAGGGAGTGGCAAGAGCCTTAGCCAGTATCCGAAATCCCAAGGGCGACAGTTGCAGATCATCTCTGGCAAAGCATTGTGGTCTGTCGATCATGTCATCCCAGGCAGACAGATACTGGATCCCCTTAGAATGACACCAGAAGCTTAGCCAATTGTTGAAGTCAGTCATTTTGTCCTTGTACTGTGGTGTCACTCTGGGTGATGGCAGGATGCTACACAGGGCTAAGGTCATACCTTCCTGGGCTACAAGATCGGACAGCTGTTCCATGTCTCTCTTCATAGGTTCATAGGTTCATACTAGGCTATCTGCCCTAGGGCATTTATAAGCCTAGCCAGAGTGTGTTTGGCTTTCGCCACCCATTTTAAATTAATTTTGCTATGCCCTTTTTCGAGGTTAGTATACTGTGCCTCTGTCTAACAGTGACACAGAAGTGATACCCGGGGTAAACCTACGATCTCCCATCCACTCATCAAGATTCCTCTTGAAGAGAGTCAATGAGGGACTCTGCCTAACCTGGACTGGGATTTTATTCCAGAGTGAAGGGAGCCTCTGGGTTATGAATCTGTCCCTCCAGCATGTCCTATTTATTTCCGTGCTGAGGTTCAAGTCTCTCGAGCGCGTAGCTCGATGAGATTTGGATTTTCTGAGGTGCAGCATGTCCATTAATTCCGGGTTGGACATGGCTTTATACGTCAGGCACAGATCGCCTCTGAGCAGGTGGTATGCCACTGAGTAGATCTGGAGTTTCTTTAACCGGGTAGCATATGGCATCTGTTTGAGCCCTTTGATCCGCTTGGTGAGGTACGTTTGGGATCTTTCCAGTTGCTGCAGGTGTCTGGTAAGGTACATCCCAAAAGGGGCATTGTACTCAATTATGGGCCTGATGAGAAATGAGTAAAGATGCACGATGACCTCCCCTGATCTAGATGTGAATCCCTTCATGATTAGATGGGCTATATAAAATGTTTTTCTAACCACTTTGGCCACGTGGTTGTCAAATGAGAGATTGCTATCAACTTGGGTCCCCAGGTCCCTAATTACTTCTTCTGTACTTAATGGATTACCACCTATGTGGTAATTTGTGGGCACTTTGTTTTTGCCAAAGAGGATGACTATACACTTTTTGGCGTTTAGCTCGAGGCCATGGCTCTAACACCAGTTGTCCGTTTCTATGAGGCCCTTTTGGAGGATGCTTGTGTCGGCTAGAGAGTCGATTATGGCGCCCAGTTTGAGTCATCTGCGAACTTGGTCAGCCACAGTCCTTCCATGTTGGCCTGCACCTCCGAGAAATATATACCGAACAAGAGAGGTCCCAGGACTGAGCCTTGTGGGACGCCACTTGTAACTGGTTTGGAGTCTGACATGGCTCCAGCAATTCTAACCATGTGGGTTCTGTCCTTGAGCCAGTTTGCAACCCATCTAGTGACATATGGGTTTATATTTAAGCTGGTGAGCTTATCTATAATGCCCGAGTGGGGTATTGTATCGAAGGCTTTTGCCAGGTCCAGGTAGGCTGTGTGGACCACCTTCCCCTCATCAATGGCCTTGGTGACTGTTTCAAAGAAATCAACCAGGTTTAAGAGGCAGGATCTGCCCTTAACAAAGCCGAACTGGGTAGGATCCAGTGTCTGTAGGTCCCCAATATCTTTATTTATGAGGTCCATGATGATCCTTTCCATAGCTTTGCAGACCAAGCTAGTCAGGCTTATGGGGCGATAGTTTCCATGATCCGTTGAGGCACCACCTTTGTGGAGAGGGACCACTGTTGCTGTACGCCACTCTTTGAGTACATATCCTGTAGTAAGGCTGAGATTGAACAGTAGTTTTATGTTTGGGTTTAGCTCTTCTTGGAGTTCATGTAGGACGCAGCCCGGGACACCATCTCGTCCCATCGATGCTGTGTTTTTTGCTTTGGAGGGGGCGGCTCTTACCTGACCATCTGAGATGTCAGGGGCAGCACTCTGCTGGGATAGATATTTGCCCTTTGGTGGGGAGGGGAGAAGTTTGCTGAACCTGTCAGCTAGGATGTTGGCAATGTCTGTGGGTTCGTGTATTTTTGTCATTTTGGACTAATTCTGAGCATATCTGGGAATTCCCACCCAGGTTCCTAACATAACTAAAGAAAGCCTTGTGATTATCCTTAGTGTCGTGTGCAATTTTTCTCTAGAAGCTGGCCTTAGACGATTTTATGAGTGCCCATAGTTTTTTGCTAATACTGATCAGAGATGCCGTCCCTTTTTGGGATTTTGCTCTATCATGTAGTAGCTTCCTCCTTCTCTTGTATAGTTTGTTTATGGCTGGGGTCCACCAGACACGATGTCTGCGTTTGGAGGATTGGGTCTTGGTTTTATTTGGGATTGCATGATCCATGGATTCCTGAAGGTGTTCATAGAATGCGTTTATAAAGGATTCTGCGGTCTGGGCCGTATTTTCCACAGGCCCGGGGGCTTTGAAGGATTCCACCTCGGTTTTGAGGAGTGTAAAATTTGCTTTAGAGAAGTTTTTCACTGTGGTTTTCTGGGCAGGGGGTGGGGTCAGGATGTGAATATCCAGTGAGATTAGTTTATGGTCTGATCTTACCAGTGAGGGATACACTTCTGGTCTGGAGCATAAAGTCCCCATGTTGGTGATGATCAGATCCAGTATGTTTTCCCCTCTTGTGGGAGTGGTAACAAGTTGTTCCATAGCATTTGAGTTTATAAATTCTAGGAACCTTTGGGCTAGGGTGTTGGAGCTAGAGTAATGCTCCCAGTCTATGTTTGGGTAGTTGAAGTCGCCCAATATAATGGTGTTTGGAGAGACCTTCATATTTTCCAGTGTTCTCAGGAAGGCCGAGTGGGGTTTCTGGGTTTGGGAGGGTGGTCTGTAGCAGGCTATAAACTGGAAGGCAGTTTTACCCACTGTTAGTTGCACATGGATAGTCTCTGATGTTTCGTGCTGTGCCACCAACCTGGAGGTGTGGATATCTTTGACGAATATTGATACTCCCCCTCCTTTTCTGGTTCGTCCAAGTTTTGGGGCCGAAAAGTATGGTATGAGGTATAACCTGGTAGTGCTGGGGTGCTCTCGGGAGCCTTGAACCATGTTTCTGTTGCTGCACAGATATCGATGTTCTCCATGCTAAGGAGAGTTTCTAGTGCGTGCATCTTGAGGTTTAGACTTCTGGGGTTGAGTAGCATTACTCTTAATTTCTTATCCCTTGTGATACCTATGGAGGTGAGTTTGTCTTTTGAACCTTGCCTAAAAAAGGCACTATGAGGGTAGCAAGAGCCTTTGCCAATATCCGAAAGCCCAGGGGTGACAGGTGCAAGCCGTCCCTAGCGAAGCATCGTGGCTTGTCGAGCATGTCATCCCAGGCTGACAGGCATTGGATCCCCTTTGAATGACACCAATACTTAAGCCAACTGTTGAAATTGATCATCTTGTCTTCATATTGTGGCATCATTCTTGGTGAGGGTAAGATGCTACTCAAGGTCAGGGTCATACCGGCCTGGGCTACATGCTCATAGAGCTCCTCTATGTCTCTTTTCATGTAGTCCAGGGAGGTACGTCTCAGGTCATTCACACCAGCATGGACAATGACTGAGTCATATTTGTACTTGCCTTGGAGTGACCTGAGTGCTTGTGTTATGTGGCGGATCCTTGCGCCCAACAGGCAGCTCACCGTGACCTTCTCCTTGTTCAGCCTGCTGAGCGATACATCAGTGTGCCTGATGATAGAGTCACCTATTGCAAGTGTATCAGGTGTGTTGTTTAGCCTTAAGGGCTCTGACTGTTCGGCACACTGGCTTTGTGAGCTATGTGTTGTACGCATTTTGTTTTGGGGGTAGCGGTTGCTTGGGTGTCTGCTTTGGAGGTCTCTGCTGCTTAGGCAGATTTTTATTTAGAGCCTCCGAGTATGTTTTTGTGTATTTATGTGTTTGGTTTGCTGTCATGGTAGGTCTTTGAGAGACTGGAATTGTAGTGAGTGTGGTTTCCTTCTCCTCCTGACTGGTTACGCCAGTACTGAGTTGAGAGAGCTTAGCCTCCAGTTTGGCTGTATGGTTGCATCTCTCACATGTGTTGGAATTTGTTGGGAGGAGGAGAGGGCTGTCTGTGTACATGAGGCAGTTGTAACATTGCCTCAAGATTCCCAGATTCACCAGCTGGACCGGAGAGGAGATTGACAACTGACCTTTGGACATGCTAGAATAGTATTGGGAATTCCTTTATAATTGAAAAAAAGGGCCAGTGGGGAACAAGGTACTCAAGGGGAGTTTGTGAGGGTGTAGTGCTTTTAATTTTTTAGTGGTGACTTATATAATTGCTTTAGTGAGCAAGTGCCACGTAACTTAAATGCAATGTGTTACATGTAACTTAAATGTAAAAATGACAAACAGTAACTTTCTTTCAAGTGAAACAAGGAAATAAGTACAGTAAACAATGCAGATATCACTAGGGATCCACAGAAGCGCTGAAAAGCCGCGTTTTAGGTGGAATTAGCTTTTCAGGGAAATAACAAGCAAACAAACAACAAGCATACAAACAAAGCTAGATTCAGCAGGCCTGGATCTAGTCTATGCTACAGCAAGCAAGGTGTACCAATTTCAGTAAGAAGCAGTTCAAATATGCAGGCACTATAAGCCTTTAACCAGAAATTCCCAGCTCAGAAGGGTAGAGTCCAGCCTCTCCTCCCACAAGAATGCAGACCACGAACCCTCTTAATGTAAAATAACTGGCCTGAAGCCCAAGTGCTTAAACCAGAACTAATACACTTTTAGAATAACAGACATTGAGCCCTCAATCAGCAGTTCCCAACTTAGAAGGATGTAAGCTACCTGTCCTGCCACCACAGTGCAGGCCACAAACCTTCCTAATGTAAAACAACTGGTCTGAAGCCCAAGTGCTTAATCCAAAAGACTTAGAATGATAGCTACACTTTAATCAAGTTACTACCAAGCAGTAATAAATACAATTGAATACTTTAAAGAATGCCTGGATTAGTGCTCAAGTTATACAAACAAAGCTAGATTCAGCAGGCCTGGATCTAGTCTATGCTACAGCAAACAAGGTGTACCAATTTCAGTAAGAAGCAGTTCAAATATGCAGGCACTATAAGCCTTTAACCAGAAATTCCAAGCTCAGAAGGGCAGAGTCCAGCCTCTCCTCCCACAAGAGTGCAGACCACGAACCCTCTTAATGTAAAATAACTGGCCTGAAGCCCAAATGCTTAAACCAGAATTAATACACTTTTAGAATAACAGACACTGAGCCCTCAATCAGCAGTTCCCAACTTAGAAGGATGTAAGCTACTTGTTCTGCCACTACAGTGCAGACCACAAACCTTCTTAATGTAAAACAACTGATCTGAAGCCCAAGTGCTTAAACTAAAAGGCTTAGAATGAGTTACAACAAGCAATAATAAATACAATTGAGTACTTTTAAGATGATGCAAAAGCAAAATAAAGTAGGAAGAAACACAAATGCAGATACATTTTTTTTTAGTGGAAAGAGAGAAAGGAGTAGCAGAAACTAAGCTGATTGGCCTTCTCAAATGTTCTCCCTGTACTGGGTAGAATGAAGTAATGACACTAGACTGGGGGGAGTGTCCCAGATCAAATTTACACTAGGGGAGGGCAACTACAAAGCCACCAACTATAAAAACACTATTCCAACAAGGAGGGAGGGTGGGAAACAAACTGCAGAAATGTTTCTCACAGCTGAAAAGCAGCAGTGAGCCTTTAAATGAAAGTTTTTAACAGCTAAAGGAGCCTCTAGAAAAAAGAGTTTAACTGCAACAAGTTATCAGAAACAAACAACCCAACAGATGCTTAGTAAAAGTGGACAATTTCCAGTTAATACCTCACACACAGTGAAACTAGCTAGAAAAATACACAGTACACAAAGTGCAATAAATAAAGAAATAAAGAACAAAATAAACAAAAAACAGGATACTTAATGTTATATATTATAGCTCAGAGTTTCCTCAGTGTCCTTCCTTTGATCAGCTCAGTGTGAAAATGCATGTAGTCCAGGGAGATACGTCTCAGGTCATTCACACCAACATGGACAATGACAAAGTCATATTTGTACTTGTGGAGTGACCTGAGTGCGTGGGTTATGTGGAGGTTCCTGGCACCCTACAGGCAGCTGACTGTAACTTTCTCCCTGTTTAGCCTGGTGAGTGGAACATCAGTTTGTCTGACTATAGAGTCACCTATGACAAGAGTGTTGGGTATGTTGTTATGCCTTATGGGCTGTGGTTGAGTGGCACACTGAGGTTTTGGGCTATGTGCCATTTGGGTTATGTTGGGGGGGGGTGAAGGTTGCTTGCTTTTCTGCTTCGGAGGTCCCTGTTGCTTGGGCAGATTTTTATTGAGAGTCTCCGTGAATGTAGGAGTGTATTTTGTGTTTCTATATGTGTGTTTTGGTGGTGTAGGTTTTGAGGGACTATGTGATGAGTGTGGTGTGGTGCAAATATTTACCTTCTCCTCCTGACTGCCTAATCCAGTCTTTGGTGAAGAAAGCTTTGCTTCCAGTTTGGCTATATAAATGCATCTCTCACAGGTTGTAATGTTGGGTGGTAGGAGGAGAGGGTTGTCTGTGTACATGAGGCAATTGCTGCATTGCCCCAAGATGCCCAGATACATCAGGTCGACAGGAGAAAACACTGGGAGCTGACCCTTAGACATGCCTGGATAGGTGCTTATTTATTAAGTACTAAAAACTGTTTTTATCTAGACAAGTGAGGAAGGTTGAGTGCTGTAGGACTTTGTAGCTTATTTAGTGCATACAACGAGTTCTGCACAAGTACTGAGCTCAAAGAAACAGATTTGAGTGCTAAAACTAAAAAAAACTGGCTAGTTCTAGGGGAAAATTCAAAGAGCAGACTTTATGGCGCCGGGAATAGTTTAACCCTAGCTAAGCAGTGATGCATAACGTATCATATCTATTTACAATAAACACAATACAGATGGAAAGACTCAGACCCATACAGAAAAAACATTTAGCTAATGTCACTGTATTTTTTTTAACTGACTGAAGAATTACTGTTCCTAGTTACTTACTAAAGCAAGGCAAGATGAAAGTGGATGAGTGTCTTGTCAGGTCCAAAAACAGAGTGCACTCCTCACATCTCTCACTACTATTCAAATGCAATTTCAGTGCTGGTTAAGAATGACGTCGCATGTGGGCACATGACTCTGTGGTTCCCACAGTACACTCTCACTAGAAATTGAGCCAGGATCTGGTACTGATGTGTCACAATACACACACATAATTTTAGCTAAGATTTATTACATTATTACAGCATCTGGAAACTGTAAAACAAATTCTAGCACTTCCACCCTTTGTAGCAATTTGTTCATCACTAAGGACAGTAGAGCAGGATCCCACCCCAGGCTTTTCACAGATATTGCGCTTCTGTCTACATTCAGACCTGTGAAATAAAATATTTATGGCCTAAATCAAGTCATTTAAATTCAGGCTATTTTTCTTAGGGTTATCTGGGCTGAGCTTAACCCCTTCCCTTCCACTATACTCTGTTAAAATGTGTACATTTCATCAGTTACAACAATACAGTCTGACATACATGTATATTTCTTGTCTGTCCAGCATGACCCACTGTTGATAAATTTTTAATACAAACATCTGTACAAATGAGTTTGATATGCAAATGACATAGAATTCTTTAAAAAACACCAGCTAGCTATGCTGGCATATGTTACACATGCACTGCCCTACTCCCCTGGCACAGCTGGCATTACCTCATATCACACCACCCATTGGAAGGTACAGTGCAAATTTCCAGAGCTCCATTGGAGAGAATGAGTTAAGACTGACCTGGGGGTATAGGGGTAATCTGACCAGGAAACCAGAGAAATATCACTGTGTTTTTAGCAAGTGCCATGGGTTCTTTTACATTGGCTTGAGTTACAGTTAACTTGGAGTTGTGGGATTTCAGTTACCTTCTCATTTGAGGGATGGATTGTCAGAAATTTAGCCCACCTTTCTTGCGGTGTACTGCAGTTGTCAGTCCTGATTGATTGCCATGTCATATATCCTGGTTGTTGTGGACTTGTGAGCACAGGTGGGTGTTTCTGTGACTGTTTACTTCCTTGGCTTACTGTTTCTTCGGGCAGTCTTTCACTCTTCTACTTAGAAGCTGACTTCATAACTGTGATGCTTAAATGAGGGAATAAAACACAGAAAAGTGTTAATCCTGCTGAAAGCAAAGCAGAGAGTCATTTAGTTCACAGATGTAACATAAACATAAGTGCTGAAAGCAGGGCAGCATTGTGAGGATTAAATAATTAGAGTGAATATGAAAAATCAAATATATATCATCCTTTAATGTTTGTAATTGCTGCCACGTGTACGTTTTCACAGTAGTTCTATTAAAAAGAATACCTAGATCGGAAGGTTTTACTTGCCACCAAGTACTTGACTGCAGCAAGTATTTAGAGTAGAGGATGAAAACCCTATTGCTATTGTGCTGATTCACTGAAATGATCAGGTAGGCTGGTGGTACACTAAACAGTAGGAAATAGGTTTGCCTTGGTAAGATAGGAAGCGGTTACTTTTCCCTTTTCACTGGGTTACTTTAATGATTTATGCTTATTTTCTTGGACTGGTTTACTAAAATTGGTGTACTGAATGCTTCAGAGTTGCAGTTAGGTAAAAAGATTTTAAAGAGTGAAAAATATTTATTAGGACTGTACTAGCTAAAGATGAGAAGCACAGAGCTGCTTTCTCTTCTTTAGTTTAAACATGGATAAGAGGAGGCAGTTGGTTCTTTTGGGTGAGTTTACTAGCAGATATCTTAAGTACTTTTTCATAACAAACTAGTAGATCTGATGTAGGACAGAAGAGTAAACAGCTCCAGCAATGGTGGTAGTTTTGAGCAAGGTCTTTGATTCGTTACCTCATGAGATCAAACTGCTTGTTCTTAGGATGTGCGGTGATGTCTTTTTGGTTGAATATGATTTACTTTACCTGAGGTGAAAGCTATGTGATTGAATATGGTTGCTGTAGTACTTGTACAGATCAATAACTTTGGGGTTAGAGGAATGGATTAGGGTTTGGTTATCCCTGAGATTAGATGTATGTTTAGATTTAGGAAAGGAAGGTAAGGTTAGTGTTAAGGGGTGTACAGTGGATATAAAAAGTGTACACACCCCTGTTAAAATGCCAGGTTTTTGTGATATAAAAAATGAGACCGCAATAAACCATTTCAAAACTTTTCCCACCTTTAATGTGACCTATAACCTGTACAATTCAATTGAAAAGCAAATATGTTAGGGGAAAAATATAAAAAATAAAAAACATACAATAAGCTGGCTGCACCAGTGTGCACACCCTTAAGCTAATACTTTGTTGAAGCACCTTTTGAGTTAATTACAGCATTCAGTCTTCTTGGGTAGGAGTCTTATCAGCGTGGCACATCTTGACTTGGCAATATTTGCCCACTCTTCCTTGCAGAAGCTCTCCAAATCTGTCTAATGCGAGGGCATCTCTTGTGCACAGACCTCTTCAGGTCAGCCCACAGATTTTCTGTTGGATTTAGGTCTGGGCTCTGACTGGGCCATTCCAAAACTTTAATTTTCTTCTGGTAAAGCCATTCTTTTGTTGATTTGGATGTATGCTTGGGGACATTGTTGTGTTGACAGTTGAAAATCCTCTTAATCTTCAGCTTTCTAGCAGATGCCTGAAGATTTTAGGCCAAAAGTGACTGGTATTTGGAACTGTTCATAATTCCCTCCACTTTGACTAAAGCCCCAGTTCCAGCTGAAGAAAAGGAACCCCAAAGCATGATACTGCCACCACCATGCTTCACCGTGGGGATGGTGTTCTTTTGGTGATGCAGTGTGTTGTTTTCACGTCAAACATACCTTTTGGAATTGTGGCCAAAAAGTTCAGTCTTGGTCTCATCAGACCATAACACATTTTCCCACATGCTTTTAAGAGACTTGATGTAGTGTTTTGCAAATTTTATCTGGGCCTGGATGTTTTTCTGTGTAATAAAAGGCATCCGTCTTGCAACCTGACCCCATAGTCCAGACATATGGAGAATATTGGAGATTGTTGTCTCATGTAGTACACAACCAGTACTTGCCAGAAATTCCTGCAGCTCCTTCAGTGTTGCTCTAGGTCTCTTGGCAGCCTCCCTGACTAGTTTTCGTCTTGTCTTTTCATCAGTTTTGGAGGGATGTCCAGTTCTTTACGCCATCACTGTTGTCACATATTTTCTCCAGTTTTTGATGACTGTGTTCCATGGTATATCCAATGCTGTGGAAATTTTTTTTACCCTTCTCTTGACTGATACCTTTCAAAAATGAGATCCCTTTGATGCTTTGTAAGCTCTCTGCGAACCATGGCTTTTGCTGTAGCAGGCAACTGAGTAAATGTCAGGAAAATCCTACTAGGACAGCTAAACTTTATTTGGGGTTAATCAAAGTCTCTTTAATTGATGGCAGGTGTGTACGCAAGAAGACTGAATGTTGTAATTAAATCAAAAGGTGCTTCAACAAAGTATTAGTTTAAGGGTATGCACACTTATGCAACCAGCTTATTGTACGTTTTTATTTTTTATGTTTTTTCCCCTTAACAGATTTGTTTGTTTTTCAATTGGATTGTACAGGTTATAGGTCACATGAAAAAGTGGGGAAAGTTTTGAAATGATTTACTGTGGTTTCATTTTTTATATTACAAAAAAATGGCATTTTAAAAGGGGCATATGTACACTTTTTATATCCACTGTATGTACTGCTTTATCCTGAATGGGAGTGGATGAGGGTCTTTGTCTCCAACAAGAAGTGCTAGAGATAATTATATACGTGGTATTGTGTACAGTATTGATGAATTTATGTTTATACAAAATGGTTTTATTTATATTATATGACGCACACATATATAAATATTAGGCACATGCATGTGTGTGTATATGTGTATATATGTGGTGTGTGTATAAAATTTGTTTGGTCTCCTTTGTATTATCACTGAGTTTTTGAAAGATGCTGTAGACTAGGTACTGCAGACTGAGCTAAGCTTAGAAGTTGGGGAAACGGTATGAAATAACGTTGAAACTCAGACAGACAGCAAGACATAGAATGTGTTAATTGCATGATACTAACAAGAGTAATGGAGTTATGTAGTGAAGTATGGCAAGGGTCATTTCTGGGCCTATGATGCTGAACTTATTTTTCCCCAGTACCACATCAAGTGTAGAAGATAGGATCTTTCAACAGCTTGAAAGCAGGGATAGTTGGAAGGGAGGGAGGGGACTTGATGTAGCTACTGGGTAGAGCTGAGATGACATCTGAGATGCTTTGAAAGGAGAAGTGATGTATCTGGAGAGAAATGAATCTTGCATAATATACTAGTGGAGGACAATAACTTTATACTATACAACAAGGACACAGCTTTAGAGTAGTTGTAACTACAGCACTGGCTCTCTTGGAGCAGAGAGAAAGAAGCAACTGGGGCCAAAAACATGCCACCTGTTTCTTCAAGGGCATAGACCCCTTGGATATGGAGATAGTCTTTCCACTGTACATACCTGATGGGGTCTTAAGTGGAAAACAACATAAATTTCTGGACATAGTCCTGGAAAAAGTTCTACTAAAGGTGGTAGAGAGGCAAAGCCAGTGGTAGAAGGGATGAAAGGAAAGATGCACAATAAGAGGCTAGGGAGGCTGAGGTTAGTACCTATATATAATATGCATCATGAAGGGGGATTAAACTAAAGAGGAAAGCTAGGTATAGAAGGCATGAGTTCCAAAGTAAGGGTCACGTTTCAACTTAAATGTGAGAAAACGTCATTTCAGCAGGAAGTTGTTAGACAGATGAACTGTTTTAAAAGTGCATGGGATAACTTAAACATGGGGTGGGACAGGAGGAGGAGGACAGTTTCAGGATTTTGGCTGCAGCACTTGGACAGACTAGATAGACCATCAATTGTGTTCTGCTAATTTATATGTTATATATACATGTAGGCACATATCTTTAAATGATGGGGGCTGGGGTGACCTTGAATGTGATTTGCAAAGCAGATTGACTGGAATAGATGGTATTGCAATATGTAAGGCACCCTATTCTGCCATCTCAATCTTTCTCTCTTTTTTTCTTTATGAACACATTGATTTTTTGAAGACCATGTCTTGGAGCAACCTGTTTAGAAGAAACTCAGATTATATTTTTTTCTTTTGTTTTATGAATAATAATTTTCCGCTAAGCAAAGCCTTTTCTTAACTTCTATCTGACATCAGACCACTAACCTTTGATATACAGCAGGCTGATCTGCAATTTAGCAGAAACAGCTGTTAGTTGAATAATGCTTAAAAACATACAAAAACTTACTGTGCATCTGAAAAGTTGGCTTGCAGTTATGAAAATAGTCTGTGACTACTCATGCATTTTAAACAAAACAAAAAAAATGATTGATGCCCTTGAAATCTGTCTGGATAGTTTTAGCAAAATTTGATGCGAGAGTTTTCTTCCATAAGTCACAAAATGCTGTTGTGAATTTTCCATTTATTTACAATATGTTGATATTAAGCATGGTCTAAAACCTGCAAGGCATGAGACTGTGAATGTCTGCTGCATAGCTCGTTTAAGGGCTCACATTGAGCTTTGTGGTTCTTAAAAGCAATGTATGAGATTAGGGTTAAAAATCCGAGTATGTCATAAAGTGATTGTGTGGCACCAGAAATATTTTCTTGGAGTAAGTTGGGAGCAGGTTTTTTTCTGGCCTATAAGTGAACTAGAAATCTTTGTGCTTTGTGTTGTGGAAGACAACTGCTGTTCCCCCTTTTCCATCAAAGTGATGTTTTAGAAACATCTCTCACTAGTGTCACAGGTAGGAGAGGGAAAGAGAGAGGAGTGGAAGTACAAAAGCTTTGTTTTGTAAATTTTGAAATCTGCAGGCTTTCACAATGGAGCTTTTTTAAAGGCTTCAGGAAGGAGATACCTGTCAGAAGTTAGAAGAGATCTACTGGATTAGAGGACAGAGTTTGAAAGCATAGACTGAAATGGTCAGAGGAAATCTGAGGAAGTTTTTAATTTTGTTTTACAGAGAGGATTATAATTGCATAAAAATATACTTGAAGAAATTGGAGTTAAAAACAAGGAATGGACGGGTAGACATGGGGCTGCTGTTGTGGGTAATGAAAAGAGTTAGGTTCTGGAGTATCTGTGACCTTTTTGTTTTTAATAATTTCTTTTCTTACACTGATATGTTAGCCTAACCCTCCCACAGTCAACCCATTTGTTTTCCCCGTACAGTGCTGATGAGCAGTTTCACCTTGACAGTTGTGTGGTGGGTCATCCCTCTCTGTCAGAGAAACCCTAATTGTTGTCTGTGTGTTGTAAAGTATCTTAATGCAATAGTGTTTCCTGTCTGTCAGGTTGCCTTGGGACATGAATTCAGTGCTGAGCATATGCTTGTGCACTTGAGTGCTAGGTGTTTGAGTGCAACCTTCACCTCCTGAGAGAGAGGTGGGCCTGCTGTTGAGTGTTCACTCCAGCCACACACAGAGCCTGACAAACCATCCAGCACTTATCAATGTTTATAGGCAGCAAGCTAGTACACAAATTAGAAGACTTAGGTGATAGTTTCTTGCTGTCAGAATATTTTTACACATTTTTTTAATATATAATGGTTGGCTTTCAGATGTTACCATTGCTGTTTATTACTGTTTACACCTAGTTAGACTAATGCTGTATGCTTTATACTTATTCTCTTGATATTGTGTATGTGTGTCTTGTACTATATATATATATATATATATATATATATATGTGTGTGTGTGTGTGTGTGTGTTAACTATTAATATTGTGTATATTTAAATTACTTACTGCACTACTTTCTCTTCTTTTATTACTTGAATGTGCCTTATTCTATTTTCTGCTGTCCCCTGGGACAACCTAGATCATACCAGGGAAAGGTTTGATGACCAGTCACATTGCCTAGTTAATCAAACTGAAAAATAAATAAAGTAAATGTATCCAGTGTTAAGTTTCTGCAGAGCTGTACACCTGCCTTTAAAAGCAAATAATTTCTATTTGTATGTCCTTCAGGTACTGGAAGTTTACTTCTGGGTTCTTAGCTGAATTTCTACATCACATAGCCTTAACAAGGTCAGGTAGTACCCCACTGTTTCTTAACCCGTGTGATGTACAGCATTTCCTGCATATTAGAGCCCTCATCAATTTAACCAGCATTGGTTGTCTTCCTTCGTCCTGTACTCTCAGGAATGCAGATGCTTGTCTCACTGTTAGATCACTTAAACACTAGCATTCACTAAAAGAATATTTCTGCCTGAATACTGCAACAGTGCACTACAAGACTTCAGGATAACTACAAACCTTAGTAATTTCCACCAAGGACAATCATGGCTAAAGCAGTGACCCTTACCATAGGTTGCTATCTTAAAATAATTAGCCACATCTGACTTATGCACCTGATTAATTTGCTGTCTTTAATACCACTAATGTTCATGTAGCCTTTGGGATTCCTTTACCTGTAATACCAAATATTTTCTTTAGTTTCCTGTACATTTAGTTAGTTAACAAAATTTTTTGTTGCGTTGCTATTAGCTTTCCATTCTATTTTTTAATCATTTTCTTCTTTGTAATTTATTTCTGTCTGGCAGTTCCTACTCTGCAGTTTTCATTTCACTTAATGTTTGTTTTAATAATACGAAAAGGCAGTTATTTCTTTAAGTCGTATCAATTACCATTTCATGTTGATGTAACTGTTCACTTCTTATGTAAGATTTGTCTTTGTTGAATGACTTCTGGTATGGCTTGTGCGTTTAAAAGGTCTTGAGAATGGTATATTTACCTGGTTAACAAATACGTGTGTACTAAATAAATACCTGTCATCATCCATTCCGTTCTCTTTGCATTTCTGCTTGATATCTTTGTGATTACCTCAGATTTCTTACCTTCATTTTTGATGCACAGCTGTCTGCTTGCTATTTCTGAAGTGAGCATGACCTTTTACCCTAACCCACCCTGAGATTCCAGTATTGGGATTCTTTTAATTGTGAGTGAGCCAATCCTGCAGAGATTTAGGATACTTGGTGAGCAGAACTCATATTTGGTTTTTGTCCTCACAACATGCTGCAGCACAAAGATGTCACTTCATATTCTCACGGCTAGCCACCATATATGTAACACAGAAATGGAAGTTGTCATGTCAACACTACTGTGAAACTAGGATGACTGATTTAATGTGGCGGTGATAGTGCCATATGGAAGGGGTGCTTAGCATATCTTAACATGTGCACACATCAGAGAATGCTGTTACTCTAACCTTAGGAAGAAGTGTAGCGACCTTAGCTTGTACAGTAACATTGCCCCATACTGCAGTACAACAGCAACTGCCTTGGATATCCACAAATAAGGATGGTATACTTTAATGGTTAGCATGTAATTTAGCACTCCATGAATAGAGCAATAGCAGAATGATAGAGTGGACAGGTCTGTTACTATTTTTTCTGTGTGCAGCTGGAAACAGTGAATGCAACCAGAGCATAGTAATATGTTAAAGGGGCTCTTGGCTTTTGACTTTTTTTTTATGCTGCGTCTGTTAGAAGCACAGTGTCATAATCTGCTCCAGTCAGTCGAGAGTCTGTAACAAGATAAGCTTTATATTGAACTTGTTTTTCTTGTTGTACAAGTCTTCTGCAGAACCTGTGCATTTTCTGATCTGGACTGTATATAAGCAGTCTAGCAGAAGTATTATACATGCTGACTTACTTGGAATGCTGATGTTCCAGACTGGAGCTTGAACATATTTTTCAGGCAGAGGACTTGCAGCTGATTTTAAAGAAAGAAAAAAAAAAGACAACATTGAGCAAATGGGGTCCAGCTGACAGCTAAATTAGGAAATGCTGTATTATTTCCCAGCCTATTTACTTAGCAGATGAAACAGCTTTGCAGAAAATTGAAGGGCAGTTTTGTTGTGAATTTGCTGACTTATTACTACGCTAGATCCTGTGTTAGGAAGTAACTGAGAGTAGCTGACAAATTGATGAGATGCAGAAATCTCTGTAGAGTATATTAAAGAGGCTGAACTTAAAAGACAGTTCATGCGAAAGAGCAACTAAATGCATGTGTCAAGTTTTTCTCTTCCGAAAGTGCTTTAATTCCTTCCATCCTTTAGAGTACTGCACATGCAGAAAGCCTGATTTATGTATTCATTCCTGTGTTACTTGTATCCAATTCAGCAATGTCTTTTTGTCTACTATTTTTTCTTGAAATGTTATGCTGTTTCTTTATAGAATTTGATACACAGTCTAATAAATAGTTTGCCTATAGTAACAAATTTTTATCACTGCAAATTATTCACAGATTATCCCTGGGATTCAGTAAGGTTCTGTGCAGGAATAGCTTATTCCTGCAGGGAAGTGACCGTTTAGAAGCAGCACTGCAGCGCGCCATGCATAGTAATGAAGGCGCGCTGCCTCAGCTCCTAAACGGGCACAGAGTGTGGACGAGTGCAGGGGTCCTCTCTGAGAGCAGAGCTCTCACAGTGTACACGCCCCCACAGTACAGAACTGCCGTTTGGCAATTACAGTGAGTGAGACCGCTCATAGGGGGTTGCATACCCCCAACAGCATATCAACGTAGAATGTCCAGATATGTGGCTCATACATCTGGCCTGTCCCTCATTTACCCTGTCAAATCACTGGGATGATCTCATCAATGAAGTCTGAAATAATGGCAAACATACAAGTGTCAGACTTCAAATCCATTAGAAAATGTACATAAAAACAAATCCTATTACCCTAGCAACACCCCAAGTTTATAAGAGCAATATTTAAAATATAATAATATAAACACACTTTTAATCAGACAGATTAAATTTAACCGTAGGTGCGCAGGTTTGCCCATTGCTTAGCTATCAAAATACATGCAAATGAAGCAGTACTGCAGTAGTGTAATGGTCAGATCATTCGCCTTACGCGCAGTCATTCCAGGTTTGATTTTCACTCTAGTAAATTCCATTTTTCATGTCAAATCACTTTATGAACAATACCTTTTGTTGTATAACCTACTAAATGACATATATTTGTGAATTGATGTACTACATTAAATGTAGATGTGAGATGTCATTGTAATAATGTTGTAAAAGCCACAGATAAACACAAGTGCCCCATACAGTATATGTATACATGAATGAGGGATACAAATCGAAAGTATAATGTGTAATGAATGATAAATCCATAGTGTGTCCAAATCCACCACCTTCCCAAGAACCGTGTTACATTTCTGTCTAAATTAGTGTGGGGGTAAGCAGGAGTAAGCAGTAGTAAGCGGGTATAAACCTGTTTGCGCGGGGGTAAGCAATGCATACACAGGTTAAGCAATATTGAAGCTAACTCTCTGCAAGCATATTTAACCGGAAGTTAGCATTGCTTACCATCGCACAAACCCACTTACAATTGCTTAAACGTGCCTTAATCACTCTGTATCCAACAGCCGCTGTTCTGCCCAGCAACAAAATAAACAGCTGTTGAAGGACTTGAACCAAGGACCCTGCACACTATAGTCACAGTAGTTAACCAGTAAGCCATCACAGCAGTACATAAGATTGCGGTATCACCAAACAGATACTATAGGAAAATGAAAATTAACATGTGAAAGGAATCTATATACAGTGTTATGTTATATAACCTACTACATAACATAAATATATGAAATGGAGTACTGCATTAAGTCCAGATGTGAGGTATCATTGTAATAAAGTCTTGAAATCCTCCAGTAAACACAAGAACCTCATACAGTGTACGTACATATGAATCATGGATACCAAACACATATATAACATGTAATGAATGATAAATCAATGCCAAACGGCAAATAGTGTGCAAATTAAAAATTAAGCAACGCCAAGTATTGCACACCCCTGCTTACTAGGTGTAAGCAATTGTAGGTCAGCTAAATCTGTTTGCCCATTGGTATACCCCTTTAAACAATGCCAACCCTAGGTAAGTAGGTTTGCCCATAGCTTATCATTTTCAGAACCATCCAGTCACGGCAAAGTGTAGGAAATTGGCCCTATTTAAACCCCACAGGCGGGAATACATCTCGTAACTGGTTGCAGCTTCCTCCTGTAGGCACTATGATCAGTGTGGGTGAAGGAGTGCTCTTCTAGGCGCTGCACTAGGTTGTCCAGGTGGCCAAAGTCATGGCAGGACTTCTTGTTAAAGACCATGACCAAAGACGACTGCAGGGACAGTACTAGGGTTCCCAATATAAAGTGGAAGCCTGGGACCGTCTCACCCGTGACCTCACCAGTGCCACTAGCATCCCTCGAACTGGTGAGCAGGTCAAGCATCACTATGCCAACCTGAACCAGAGAAAGAGGGAGCTCTTGGATCAGTGGATCCAAGAGGCTAGGCAGTCGGGCGATGTCCCAGCCGTGTGTAAGTATCAGTCTATTACCTGTTTAATAATTGCCAGCTCATGTATATTATAGATAGGTATGGCTAAATATTCCTCTTATGTCTTTGTCGAGCAGGCTGTGAACCGGGAAGCCCATGCCTGTAGACTGCAGAGGTTGCGTCGTGAGGCAGGTTAGTAATAATCTTGCATGTACTGTCATAAGAAATAAACCTAAAAGTAGTAGAAAGTTAATTGCCAGTATAAAATCTGTATTGTGTATGGCATGTACTGATAAACCAGACAATATGGCAGGAAGAGTCTCATATAGGTTGTATGTAAATAAAAGGTTAACAGCCTGGCAATAAAGGTCTAACTGCTGGACTGCTTGTGTTTACTCTGGTGTACAGTGTGCTACATAAATAAAATGTGTATGAATGTCTGTATACGACTGTTGTAATCACAAGAGGTCATATTGTACAACTGAGAGAGAGACTTAGACAGAAAACAGTGAAAAGATAGACAACATAATCCAAATAGCACACTCAACTGAGACATGAAATTTTGTATTTTTAGCACACACAGCCATGGTTCGAATCCTGGGAGTGATAGAAAGCTGTATGCAGAATCATACCCCACAGCTGTACAGATATTGTCAGAAAGTCCAGATAATTGGTGTAAGTCCCCTGCCTGTCACCCTGTCCCCCTGGCAAATCAGTGGGATGATCCCAGATGTTTAGGCAGCAAATAATGACATACAGCTGATTGTCAGACATCATAACTGTCAGAAATATATCCATAAGAACAAACCTGTCACTCTAGCAACTCACCAAAGGGTTATGAGAGTAATAAGTAAAGTATGCCCAACTCCACCCCCAGTTGTGAAGCTATGACCAGTGTGTGTGCAGTAACAGAGTGAGACGTACGTGCATAATAATAATGTGGAATCTGGTAATGTGTGTGACAACATTCAGGTAATGTTAACAAATATACCCCCCCACAGGTCTGTCAGATATGAAAACTGTGCCTAGAAATAAAAGATTGAAATCCTGGACTGGTACTGTTTAGTCTGGTATTGTATGGCAGTGTTAGTGTTGCAGTATCTCTGACTA
>NC_056734.1:970022007-970102007 GCF_019279795.1 Protopterus annectens | reverse complement strand
AAATGGATATTATGGAAATGCAGACCAGAAAAATGAAGCTATTGGCAATCTCCCAAAAAAGACTGTATCCAAGAGACAGAAAATAACCAGACAACAGCAAGAAACAATTAAATCCAATGTAAAACAGAAGCCTGACTCAAGCATTCACATTGATGAGCTCAAAGAAGCCTTTCTGCCACTTCAAGCAGCAGTGCAGGGTTTTCCAAACAATTATCTAGTTTTGGTAACAAAATAAATCAGATTGTTCAGCATGTAGATCTCATTGAAGAAAAAACAAAAGTCAGCAAACATCAGCTAGCATTATTAAAGGAAGACTTGAGTGCCAAAAATACTGTCATAGTAGACATCCAGCAGAAGCTCACTGATTTGGAAGCAAGAAGTTGGTGCAACAATATCCTAATAAGAGGGTTACCAGAAATCTATGAACATAACCAATTATTGAAAATAGTTAAACAAATATTCAAAACTATACTCCAGGTCAGTGGAAACACCAGTGATATAATAATAGAGTGGGCACATCATGCTCTATACAAAAAACAAAACTCTGAAATCCGAAGACAAGTTTACATTAAGCTTCTAAACTTTCAAGATGTTCAAAAAGTACTGTCTACTGCCAAAAACAAAACCAAATATTATGGAAAGGCCACAAGATTTCCTTAGCACAGGACCTCCCATTGGCAATCAAAGAAAAGTGCCAAAATATCTCACCTTACTGTGCCGACCTTATAAAACACAAAATAAAGTTCCCAAATATGCTATCCCAGTACTTTAATTTTCTTTAACAATGATGTCAAATATGCAGTGGACTTACCTAAAGAAACAAAAAAAGCTTTTATTAAATGACTCTGCAAATCACCGGAACCGTGAATATCCCACAGGTCTGGTTTTGCTCATGTTTTTCCTTTTTTTTCTTCAGTCGCTGAAGGTACTATGTAACCTTTCTTTCAATGGCTCATCAGATCTTCTGTACAGGTAAAGTTAATTTAAATAACTGGAAATACATCTTAAGGTAGAGGGAGTACAATAAGGAATGAAAGTCTTAGACTGTTGGGGAGGAGGTAACATTAAGAGATACAACTCTAAAGCTTTCCTTCCTATGGGCTAGAGCTACCAACGAAGGTGTAGCTTACACGAATGATCTGTCAAGCTAAGACCTCGATTTGGAATTAAAGGTAATGATTAAAAGATTGTGTTCACTGTGCTTATCTATGTTGCTATATCCACCTGGTATGCCTGTTGTAATCACATAAGCTCTAGCTAAGAAAAGGGGCAACTAAGAGGGCTGAACCAGAATGACTGCACCATCACGTTATACTTAATATGCAGCCCAAATGAATGAATTAACTCTTATAGACAACAACCTGAATGGCTTGACTTGCTATATCCAAGTACAACTTCTTGTAGCTTTGTAGGAGTAATAAGATCTGTGATTTAGTGTGTGGTGTATAACTGAGACAGCGCTAGATTAGCAATGGAATAAGTTAAAGACAACACCCTTTGGCTCTGGTCTAGACAATTTCTGCCTGTGTATATATTACAGGATAACACCCTCACATCTTTAGCATCTGTGATATTTACTGGACATGCTATGAGTTAGTTTGGACAAACCCTTAGCCTGTGGTGTATGAGGGGAATAATGGTTTCATGGTTTAATGATTTCATGTTTTCAAGAAATCTTTAACCTGAAGTTGTGTGGAAGTCCTCAACTAAAGTCCCCTTACCACAATATAGTTCTTCTGAAAACTTGATTCTGGTTTGCACTCCTCTCTATTTCAATGGTGTTGACGGAATTAATCCAGAAATATTAGGACTCCCAGAGAGCTAACATTCAGCCTTGTGACTGGAATATCTTCACTGTCACTCAAGCTACTCTCAATTACTCTGTTTAAGCAGCTAGGTGAGGACAAAATCTCCTTTAATGCATAGTGATTAGAAATCTTGCAAGAGAACGGGTTTTTAAAGTCCTAACTATATCTTAGTCCTTTGGAGAGAGAATATATCCAGATTCTGTTTATAGAGAGGTGGTTGAACTATTTTATGTACCCCTGTGTACATAACTCTTTGGATCTATATCAGACCAGGAGTTGAGGTATGGGAAACCAATCAGGTGGAAGTCTAAATATTGTTGTCTTAAGATGGGAATTTGAGAGTTGTGAAGACAGGTTTTCTCTGTTCAATACTTTTGGAAGTTCCCATACCCTAACTCATAGGGGATATCAAAGAAACCAAGTATTTCATGGTGTTAAGCAATCAATCTTGGTTGATGAAATATGAAGCGGACTTAGTAGTGAACTTCCTTTATCTGATCTGGGACAATCTGTATATAGTTTTTGCTTATGAGGGTATGCACCTCCACCACCTCACCTCACCTCCATTTTCAAAGCAGAGTCCAGAAATGCTGGAGAATGTGTGTTATTCTTAATCTATAGGTGTTCTTTTTATTTGATTAATTCCCTGGCAATTTACAGAGACTCTTATGTACTACTGAGGCTCGATTAACATCCTCTGTTTTCATCTACGCTATTTCAGAATATACAAGGAACAGAATTTAAAGTGACAGGATCTAATGTATGTACCTGTTTGACAAAGATACTTTGCTGATTTATTCTGTATCAGAGTATGCCTACTATATGGTGTTACCCTATTGCTTTCTGTTTTGCAGCACTTAATGTCATTGCATATATATTTTAAGATGTATTGGTACAAGTGCCTAGGACAGACTAGAGCCATTCATAACCCTACACAACCCCAACAATGGTTCTACAGTGTAGTAGTCATATTAAGACTTGGGATATAACTGCCTAACTAGTATATGCTTCTCTTACACAAAGCCTAGAAGTATTGCTATTCTTAAAGACATAAGGTTAGGCACCTAACTCATTAATTATTTATGGCTACAAATTGAATGGTATATTTTATGTAGGGAATTCCAGTTTCATAAGAGCCAGTCCCTCTCAACTCCCCTAAATAGCTGATAATCTCATAACTGAGAAGACTGAAATATATAGAGTATACATTTCACTTAAATATGTATTAAGGATAGAAAGGCTGTAATACTTTTGCATGACCTTTAAAGATGGCTACATCTACAACCAGGAACGTAGTGGACTCTCCAAGTAGGGTAGAGTATGATGAATCTAGGAGATGGTTTAGTTACGTATATTAGTTCTACATGCTCACATGAGCTTAAAGGTTAATTAAAAGTGTTCCTATTGGTTACATCACTATTTTGATAACACAATGCTTATTCTTAGCTTGCTTTGTAACCCTTCCCTTTAAAGCTCTTTCAAATAAGAAGGGTGGGTGGATAGGCACAGGGTCAGGTTTGAAAGAGTCTGGTGTTACAGTATTAGGAGCTGATTTTATTTTATCTATAAGGAATGTTTTCAGAGCCTTCAGCAAATCAAATATTTCAAACCAAATGGAAATATTTAGGGCACAGTTTAATTTTTGGGGATGTGGATGATAGATTTTTGGAACGTGAGAGGATTGCAACATAAAAACAAGAAAAAAATGATGATGCACCTAATTTTCAAATCAGAGGCAAATATATGTTTTATACAAGAAACTCAAATATTTAAAGATAAATGGAAGGGAGACATGAACAGAAAATGGATAAAATCTATCATTGCAGCTGGGGACAGCTCCAATGCTACTATAATTAAAAAATAATTTCAGGCATCAATCATAGAGTGTAACACTGATGTAAATGGTAGATGGTGTTTTTTCACAGCCCCAAGCTCATTAAATGGAAAACCAACCCTGTTCCTCAATATTTGTGGCCCATGCCTACAAAAAGATTTTATCCTTGAAATATATAATCTATTATCTAAGTTCCCTGATCATTATTACATAATAGGGGGAGACTGGAATGCAGTTATTGACCCAGGGCTGGATCCTACTAGAAACCCCAACACACAAAACCTCCAAGCGTCGACCACTATAGCTGAACTTATGGCTGACTTATGCCTAATTGATCCTATCTCATTTAGTGACGCCCTTGAAAAAAGCAATCTCTTTACATATTACTGTAAATGTCAAAATATCTGGTCAAGGTTAGACTTCTTTCTCATCTCTGAAACTCTAATAGAAGGGATGTAAAATATTCTTCTGAACCTAGGTATTTATCAGATCACTCAAAGATTACATTGAAATTAAATCTCCCTGACAAACCAATAAGACGGATTAACAGGGGTAACTGGTCTTTGAACAGTAATTTGCTATTAAAATCAGAGGTGGTTTATGAGATACTAGACATATTAGCAGAAGTAAAAGAGGACCTAGAGACCTCCAGTATTCCATATGATATCCAATGGGCTGCATGTAAGGCAAAACTGAGGGGAGTACTAATACAGAAAGCTGCTTACTTTTAAAAAATGGCAAAAGAAAAAGAAAATGAATTGGTAGCTGGACTTAAGGAGCTGGAAAAAAATATCATCTGAACAAAAATCCTGATATTGAGAAATCAGTTATCACCACACAAAAGCAATTATTCGATCTGTACCAACATAACTAATTTTTACATGAGCTAAGGTCCATAGATAAATACTCTGAATGGGTGCAAATTCTGTCTAAAGCATTAGTGAGAATAATTGAAAACAAACAGAAAGCTTCCAGGATATCTTTACTTCAGTACCAGGATAAGATATACAAATCAGATATACAAATAATAGAAATATTATAACAAATATATTCAGGGATCTATGGAATGGATGCTCAACAATCTTCTGATGCAGAATTTGAAGGATTCTTTAAGAAACTCATATTCCCCAAACTAAATGAAAATCAAGTTGAATTTCTCAATGCCCCTCTCAAACAGCAAGAAAAATTGATGTCATAGAAGAGTTAAAATTAGGCAAAGCCCCAGGTCTGGATGGATATACACCAGAGTTTTACAAAACTTTCAACCAAAAACTGTCTCCTATTCTCTTAAAGGTATACAACTACATTAAACTAAATGGTATAACTGATTGTTACCTGAATAATTCTAAAACAGTTTTTATCCCCAAAAATAATCTCAACAAATCCAATCCCCATAATTATAGACCAATATCTTTAATCAATGTGGATATCAAAATTCTATCCTCGATACTAGCTGAGAGAATTAAAAAAGTTATGCCCTATTTAGTATCCCCTGAACAATCGGGATTCATGGGCAATAGGCATACCTGGGATAATACCCTAACCTTAGACTCTATGATTCACCTCACGAGAAATGAAAAAAATCCAAGATATGCATTAGTTCTTGATGCCTGTAAAGCGTTTGACAGAGTCAACTCAAACTTCCTATTTGCAGCTATTTCCCAGTTCAACATCCCCAAAGAATTCATTAAACTAATCAAAACTTTATATAACAAATCATATACATACTTTTACATAAACAAACCATTATCGAAGCCTATTAAGCTATTCAGTGGAACAAGGCAGGGTTGTCCTCTTTCCCCTCACCTGTTTAATTTACATACTGAGCCCTTCTTTCTTTATGTCTCGCAAGCTACTTTGCACTCTATCCCCAGATTTTTGAATACCAAAATAACTTTATCTGCCTTTGCAGATTATTTAAATGTTTATTTTGAACACTCAAGTACAGATTTAAAGAAGTTAGTTAACTCAATTGTTGAATTTTTGAGAGTTTCAAACTACAAAGTCAGCCAAAAAAAATCACTTATCTTTCCCATCAATCCATTAAGCCATAAAGAATATCTACTGTACGACTCTCCCTTTAAAGTCGCTTATTCCTTCAAATATCTGGATATACAATATGCACATAATTACTCATCCATGTATCAGAATAACCTACTGAAAGCATGGACATATATCACACAAGACCTCCATAGGTAGCAACAGCTGAAGCTCTCCGTGCTATCTAAAGCAACAGTTATCAGGATGAATATCCTACCTAAACTGTTATATCATTTCAATGCCTCAAACTTGACCATTCCAAATAATTTATTTCAGAAAGCTAGCAAAGAACTGGCCAAATGTATATCATTCTCCAAATCAGTCAGAATAAGATATCTAAAATTAACCTACCCCAATGAAAAAGAGGGACTGAGTAAATTGGACTTTCAATGATATTACTGTATCATTTGTGCAAATAGAATTATCCTACTCTCGAAGTTCTGCCCAAAGAATGATACCTGGTCCCCTTCATGGGTAAGAATTTGGCACAAACATCTGATTAGTAATAACATTAACCCCAAAGCTCTCCCATTCTTGACCTCAGTCAATTTGAGGAACTGTAGTATAAACAGCATCCTGAAGCAGAGAGTTAAGACTTTCCAAGACTCAACAAAACCCTTAATTTGGACAAGGCCCTTCCTTTCCTCCAACCTATACATATGAATCCCAACATCAAACTTAACAATAAACCATTAAACCTCTCAGAATATCCTATAATCACGGAATGTACGGTGCGTGATATTTATAAATGCAAGGGAAAAATGCTGCAAAAATTGAAAAATAAATTAAATTTCAGTTATAAATACATTATTATATTACGCCAGATCAGGGAGCTTATACTAACATTAGTCATCAAAACACCTACCATTGAAAAAGATATAACTTGTCTAGTGGTTATCATTAAAAGCTTAGCTAGCAAGAAAAATATGCTATCTAATGCTTACAAACTCATCAAGGCCATCATCTATCAATCTGCCTTGTTATTTTCTGACTACTGGGACCAGCAGGGAAGTGAATTTACTGAAGAGCAGAAACGTAATACAATTGGAGCCACTATAAAGCTATCCTCTTTCAAACAACTGGTCTATAGCAATTAATTATCAATAATAATACATATTTTACTCCCTCCATCTTAAATAAGTTCAGTTCTAAAGTTTGGCTATCATGCCAATGTTGCTCCTTTCCCCATGCCGACCTCCTTCATATTTTATAATTTTGCAAGTACACCCACAAGCTTTGGATCTCTGTAAAGGTGCGTTTAGAGAAAATGGGATATCAGAAATCGACCCTATCCTGGGAATTACTGGTTCTCCATATTACAGACCTCATGCTTTCCAAATGAAAGTACCATGTCCTAATCTCTCTTTGTCTACTAATCAGATTTTATAAAACCAAACATTGGCTGGATTGCACCAAACTTTCTTGGAATGGATTCAGGAATATGGCAACTAAATACATATCTTCTCAAAAACTCACCATAAGAAATCCAAATAAACAAATGTGCTTCCAGAATTTCTGGAAATTCATCTTTGAACACATCCTTGAGGATTAGCAAAAGGTCAGGAATGACATATCATTGTCCTAGGCTTTGTACTCAGCTTAACTCAAGTAACCATCCCTCGTCGCTCTTTCCCTTTTTCATTGTACACAGTTCTTATTTGTGCTTACTTGGCTCCTTTCTTCTAATTCAGTAGCACTGTTTTGTAAATATTGTTAATAATGTATATAGTTGTTATTTGTAGAATTGAAGTGTTATAGGAATTTTTGGAACTATACCAGTATTGTCACTGATTTTATACATCAGATTATTCACTGTCTGTTCCTGTTGTACAAAATAATAAAGTACTATTGGAAAAAAGAAGAATAAATTAAAAATAAGTAACAAGAAATAAACTGAGTATGTCTAGCATAAAAGCTGAATGTTATTGTTAATTACCATGTTTCCTTTTCAGTTCACTTTTGATATTTAATTGGCCGTTTAGGCCAGGAGAGGTGTTAGCATTTAATTTAATCTGCCAAGCTAACTTTATTTATTTTTATTTATTTTATATTGGTTTACTGGGAAAGACCGACTGGACACAGGTCCTTTTTCAGCGGAGACCCGGGAAGATAAGCTCCACATAAACTTAAACTAGTACTTCTTCCTCTTCTTTCGGCTTTTCCCATTTAAGGGTCACCACAGTGGATTACCTGTCCGGTCATGATTGGCAGTGAGGTTTTATGGTGTTGAGTTGCCAGCCTGGCGCCCAACCTTCCACAGAAGGCACACACGCACTCACTCACGCCTAGGGCCAATTTAGAGTGTCCAATCCACCTACAGCATGTCTTTGGGATGTGGGAGGAAACCGGAGCACCCAGAGGAAACCCACGTGATGACAGGGAGGACATGCAGACTCCACACAGAAGGCACCCCAGCCGAGGATCGAACCAAACTTAAACTAGTACTACAGATATACAAATACATACAATGATACATGATAATGCAGGTGCATAGCAGTTAATACAAGAATAGTAAAAAAAATAGAAGGTAGTAACAAAATAAAAAGCAGAATGTAATGCTGTACAGGAGAGATGTCCAATGTAATAGTACATTCTAGTGCAGTGGGATAGCTCTTACTACGAATAATGAAAAATAGCAGAGAGTACAAAGAGTATAATAAAACTCAATGCTGTACAAGGAAAGTGAGAGTGAGAGACTGTATTTATAAGAGGAGTTTGAAGTTTATATTTACACCAGAAGGTCATGGAAACATTTCCAGTGATGAAGCTAACTGTAGGTATTTAGTTCTACTGGAAAGATTGAGGTGTTTGTGTATAATACAGATGCAAATTCAAGGGACTGGTGGGGGAGGGGGGCATTGGGCTATAATGTAGGGTTACAGGGACAGATCCAAGAGTTTGTTAGTTGTATTTTGAGTAGTTTTTTTTTGAAGTGTGGGACAGAGCAGTTGGAAGTAAGAGAGTTTGGGATTTTATTCCACATTTTTGATATGCAATGGGAAAATAATGCTTCACCAGCTGCATTATTTGCTTTAGAGACCTGAAGTAGAAATTTATTGGAAGAGCAGAGATTTCTAGAGGAATTATAAGGCTATAAGAGGTTTTGAATGGCAGGAGTTTTATCTGGGTAAAGGAGGATTTTGTGAGGGAAGGAGAGTTGATTAAAGATCAGTGTTTGTGGTAGTTCAAGCCAGTTTAGCTGTCTATGAGATAAACAGTGATGGGATCTGTATTTAGCACTGGTTGCAAATTTGGCTATCTTATTGTAGAAAGATTCAAGTTTAGTGAGGTCTGTTTTACAGAGGTTAGTTAGTATAGGTGAAGCATATAAAAGAGTAGATAGTAGGTGAGTTCAGACAATAGTGGATTTAGTATTTTTGGCTAGGAATTTGCTATTCCTGTACAGGAGACCAAGTTTCTTATGAACTTTTTTAATGGTTTGGGCAATATGTATGTCATATTTCAATCTATTGTCTATTTGACTCCTAGCAATTTTGTATGGAGTAATGCTATTGTTATTTTTGGATAGGATAGTGCAAGTTGGGGTGGGAGTATTTGCTTGTGGTGGGGGGGGTGCCTGGTTGAAAGAGGAGAAGTTTTGTTTTGTTTGGGTTTAGGATGACATTGGCTTTAATGCGCAAATTTTCAGCCATTAGAAAGGATTCTTGGGTGTAATTGTGGAGAGGTTGAAGAGTGGAGGCTGAACAAATTATAGTTGAATTGTCAGCGTAAATTGAACTATGGTGGCTTTAGGTGTGGAAGTGTGGAGTTGGTTGGTAAAAATAGAGAAGAGTAGGGGTCCTAGGATGGAATCTTGGGGAACTCCTATGCTAGCTAGACATAGGGGGATAGTTCTTGCTGCCAGAGGATGGCTTGTTGGCATCCTGAAAGGCAATTTTGGAACCAAGAGATGGAAGAGATACTGAGGTTCAGGGATGGGAAGATGTTAATAAGTTTTGAGTGGTTCAACATATCGAAGGCCTTGGAAAGGTCTAGGAAAATAGCAGATACATACTGCCTGTTATTCCTATGGTGGTTAACTGTATTAGTAAAGGACATCAGGGTGGTGGTAGTGCTATGAGAGTGGCAAAAGCCATGCTGAGTATCTATAAGCAATTTTTCCTGTTGAAGGTAATTCATGAGTTGGGTGTGGATGATTCTTTCAAGAATTTTGGACAGGGGGATAGGATAGCAATGGGGTGGTAGTTACTAAGTTCAGTAGAGTTACCTCCTTTATGTAGGGGTATGATATGAGAAATCTTCCAGATAGTGGGGACAATGCTTTCAGTGACTGATCTATTAATTAGAATGGCTACTGGGTAAGCTATTCCCACTGCAGCAATTTGAAGGAATTCTGCATGGAGTTATCAGCTACTAGGGTCATTGATTTGAGTTTTTTGAGTAATTTCTTGATTATGCTTACAGAGACTGGTTGGAAAGAAAACAGGTTGGTGGAGGATTGGGTATGGGAGGTATTTAGATTAGTGACTGGTGTGTGGTTATTGTTGTGAGGCTGAGCGGTTGCAAGAGCTTGGATGGACTCTGTAAATTAGGTATTAAATTGGGTTGCTACATTGTCTGAGTTGTTGGGTGTGGATGGCATGGGGGTAGCTATTTTTCCAGGTTATAATATTGTATTAACTGCAGTCCAGAATTTTTGAGGGTTGTTTAGGTATTTAGTTTGCATATAATGGTAGTAATTGGTTTTATCCTGTTTCACTAGTTTTTTGGCCTTATTCCGTAATTCATGCTATGTTTGTCTAGTTAGGTGGGATTTGTTTTTTTATATATTACACACGCTTTATCCTGGGTCTTAAGAAGGGATCTGTATTCTTTACTAAGCCAGGGAGCATAGTTGGATTTAACTCTTATAGTTCTTGGTGGTGCATGATGATTGAGGATATTTAAGAAGGTGGAGTTAAAGGAGTTAACTGCTGGATCTAGTGGTAGTTGTTTAAGAGTATCCCAGCTGCAGCTTTTGAGGGAGGCAATGAAATTATTGGCGCTGAAGTTCTTTTTTTCCCTGATTTGTTGGTAGGTGGCCTGGTGGATTTGATGGGATTTGGCGTGAATGAGAAAGGTTAAAAGGTGGTCACTTAGGCTGTCATGGAGACAACCTGAGTGGGACATGAGGGTTAGGTTGTTGACTAGGGTCCAATCCAATATGAATTGGTGCTAAGAGCATTTGTCTGTTCTAGTAGGGGCTGTGGTTAATTGGGAGAACCCATGCAGGTTTATGTGCAACGAGGGATTAGATGAGGAGCATAGTAGCCAGTCAATGTTGAAATCCCCTAAGAAGATAGTTTCTTGTGGGAGGGAGTTTGATGCCCAATTGAGGATACTTTTTAGTGTGGGAATATTGTTTTCTGGTAAAATGTAACCACCAAGGATATTTATTCTTTTATTGGGGTTGATTTTTAGTCTGGAAAGTAATATTTCTGCATTTTCAAAAGCTGGGAGTTTTGTATCTATGAGGTCAAGGGAGAGGTGATTTTTAAATAGGAGGGCTACACCTCCTCCTTTCTTAGATAGCCTGTCTTTACATAGTATGCTGTAGCCTGGAGCTATGATTTAATTGCTACTGATGTTAGGTTTTAGCCAGGTTTCAGTTTGTATTATAATGTCAGGGGAGTAGAGGGAGAGGGTGGCATGTAGGTCATAAACTTTATTAGCGATGTTCCTTGAGTTGATATTGAGGAGGAGAAGGGGTGATTTGTGTCTATTTTGGAGGAGGTCTGGAGTGAAAGAGAGGGAGTTGTGTGGGATATTGGTTTGGAGGGTGGGGCTTAGATTGGGGTGTATGTCCCCTGAGTGAGTTAGTTTAAGAGCAAAGTGTAGTAAGAGCTTGGAGAGCTTAAAATGTAGTTTAAGTCTATAGGAGGAAGTGTCTTTAGATGGGATTTTTAATCTTTGATAGACCATGTATGTGGCATTAAATAGAGTGGGGGCAATGGTAATGTATGATGAATTAATGGGCTTAGGACGACCTGAAATTTGCCAGGGGGGGGGTGACTGGTAGGAGTGGGGAGTAGTTAGAGGTGAGGACATAGAGTGATATAAGTAGAAAGCTGCTTGAGATATAGAGGGATGTAGCTGTTAGTGATTTGGTTGCTGTGAGTGTGGGAGTTATAATGCATGGGTTAAAGGAGATACTGAGTTGTGGGTGTGAAGTGGAGAGAGTATAACTGGTATGTGTGTGGAGGTGGGAAATGAAAGAAAGGGGTGGATACAGTGGAAGTGATGTGAGGAGGTGTGTCAGAGAAAGGGTAGTTGTGATTGAATGTTTGAAAGTGGGGTGTGGTTAAGGATAAGTATAAATGTAGAGGTAGTGGGGATGGGTGGAATTTGGGGGTAGGGTAGGGAAGCAGAGAGAGCCCGAACGAATGTAAACAGAGCGGGGCAGAGCCCTTCTCGGACCAGTGCGTTATGCACACAGAAGACAATCAGTCAGGTTTGTTGGCAGTATTTGCAACTATGTAACAGTTGCCTCTCAGCACTTGATCTAATTGTGCTAGGAGAAAATAATGCAGTCAAATTGTAACAGGGAGTTTACTTATGTCGCAGTAACATGTATACACAAACAGTAAGACTAGGGATTGTAAATGCTGGGAGAAAGTTTCAGAAGGGAACTATGGTATTTAGAAAGTTGGAACAAAATGAAAAACAGTGGAGGCACAAACACGGCTTGGTAGGCAAACATTTTAATGAAAATAAGTGCTTTCACGTCTTGTCATAGACACTTCATCAGATTCACAATATAAACACACAATAAAACCAAGTCTTAAGTACTGCAACAACATTTCAAACTCTCCAATCACAGAAAGACTTCAATTAAGACAATTAAATAGAAACATTAAATTTATATTAAAACTATTTGTTCAGAGCTCTATCAATTAAAAAGGTCTTACTAGACACTCTGTCATTCAGCCCATATTTTTTATTCAACTGCAAATGTAAAATCCACTTAATTTTAACTTTTTCTGAAGTATTTTTAATATTACCTAACCTAACACTTTATATACTAATTCTAAAACCAAGAATCTGCACTTATGTGATGTATCTATGTCCAAAATGTGCTTAGCTAAGCTATTTGTTTCATATTCCTTGTTAATAGCATAAACATGCTCTCTAATCCCCTCCCTTAGAGTTCTGTTGATTTTGCCAACATAGTATGAAGGGCATGTAATACAATATGCTAACTACATCAGATCTCTGCTACTGGTTAAATACATACTCTTTACCAGTGTTAGGGTGAACAAAGGTCTTTCTATCTCCAATATAGGAGCAGTAATTACATTTCCTACAAGCAAAAGTACCCTTCTGCTGTGACTCAATAATTTCACAGTGCTGGATCTCATAGCAAAGAAGCCTTTTCAAAGACTTTTCATTCTTATATGAAAAAGCAGGAGAATCACCCACTAGCTGTCTAACTCTGTTGTCTGCCATTAGAAGATTCCAGTTACTGCATATAATATTCTTAACATCAAAACTATTCCTAGTAAATGGAATGACTACCCTACATCTCTTGTCAATGTTCTTATTCCTACCTCTTAGCTCAGTGACACTAGATGAATCCCTATTTTTATACTTATTAAAAAAAGGGGTACCTCTACCTCAGTGGTCAAAACCACATTCAGGATGGGTATATACTCTATCTGTAAATTACTTCTCAAGCTCATGCAGAGCTGCATTGCATTCATGATCATTGCTAGTTAGACGTGAAGTTCTAAGAGTCTGTCCCATCACAATATTATTGTATATATGGGGAGGATGCATGCTGTCTCTAGAAAGATAATTCCAGGATGGGTATATCCTCTATCTATAAACTACTTCTCAAGCTCATGCAGAGCTGCATTGCATTCATGATCATTGCTAGTTAGACGTGAAGTTCTAAGAGTCTGTCCCATCACAATATTATTGTATATATGGGGAGGATGCATGCTGTCTCTAGAAAGATAATTGTTACGTTTGCATTCTTTCTTAAAAATACTAGTAGAAATAGCATGCAACCCTCCATTGATCTTAACATCCAAAAACTCAATTTCATTAAAAGAACATTTATAAGTGAAATATAGAAATGTGGTACTATTATTCAAGAAAGTGACAATGTCTTTTAACTCATCAGTAGATCCATCCCACAGCAAAAAATATCATCCATTAATCTTTTATAAAAGATGACAAACTTAGAAAAATCAGCATTCCATAATATTTGTTCAGATTCCCAGTGTGCCATGACTAAATTCGCATACGAATTTGAACAAGGTGTTTTCATGGCAACACCTTTTTTGTATGCAATACTTATTATATGTAAAAACATTATGAGTAAAAACAATGTCTAATAACATACAGTATAGAATGATGTTATCACTGCTCAGGTGCCAATTCTTAGAAATAAATTGTATAACAGAATATATTCCCTCTTCATTTGGGATAGATGTAAACAAAGATGGCACATCCATAGTAACAAACAGACAATCAAGCTTATATCTGTCAGAAAAAAACAAAATCAGAGAAAGGACATAAACATGTCTCAATATCCCTGAGAATAACATCAACCTTGTCAACAATAGGATGCAACATATTTTCAAGAAAAATCACCGCAATAGGCCTAACAGGGGGATTCGATAGATCCTTGTGGATTTTTGGTAAACCTCTTACTGTAGGAACAATGGGAGATTCTACTAAAAATACTTATATATCTCACTATCTATCACATACAAAAGTGGCCAACACGAAACTTATGTAGTGGAGTTGAATCAGAGTTTGTCAAGTCATCCCCAGTGGAACAGTCAGCTCAGACCAATAGTTGCCACTATCATCTACAAGCAGGGTCAGAGAAGGCTCTAAGGTCAACAAAGACTAGACTGAAGAACTGAAACATGACTGGAGTTAAAGCACTAGAGTTCAAGGAAAGACCTCTTTGCACCTCAGGAAGAAGTGGAGTCGAAGAAGAAAGGCAGGATCTCAAAACTGCATGTGTGAAAACTAATAGAACAGATAAGCGTCTGAGCCATGTATGGATAATAAGCTACACAAGGATAGCTGGTGGTGGAATGCAGAAGTCCAAGAGGTTATCAAAAGAAAGAAACCAGTGCCGTAGCATAGGGGGATAAAATCCCATCAACAGTCCATGTGATCCAGGTTTGATTAGTGGCTTGTTGGTCTGATGCACTGGCAAAGAGAGATGGGCATTTATTGAAGACATTTCCAGAGGGAGAGGCTTGGTCCACAGAGGGGGTGTAGCCCTCAAACATTGTCTACAAGTGCAGGGGATGGAGCAGGTAGACAAGGGTATATTATAACATAACGCCCTCTCAGCAGCAGAAGCCTTTGCCAGCCCTGCCACCCAGGTGACCTTAAGATCCATGCTGGCCTCAGCTCACACAGAGAAAAAGTCCAGAAAGGAAGGAGGGGCAGGTAGGCCTGATGATGGATGGGGCCCTAGGATGGCCAGAAAGGACAAAGCAGCATATACAGGGGAAAAAGGAAATATTGAAGGAGTGCAGGGAAAAGGTGTATGAGTGAAAAGATGGTCCAGGCTAAGAAGCAACACTAGCTGGCTAACAAAGAGGCTAAGACAGCAGTCACAATAGCACAGAGCAAGTCATCAAAGGCACTGTACCAGCTTCTGGAAAGTGATGCAACAGATGGCACAAAGAAACTATCAGGATGCAAGAAAGAAGATGGTCATCAAACACCATTGTTGGTCAATAGCCAGCCCACCTTTATAAACAAAAGGAAGCCTAACATCAAAATTTTATTGGAGATACCTTGTCTTGACCTTGTTTCCAGACTTCTGGTGACTCTGCAATGTGGGAGATGCTCTCACAAGTGTTTTATGTAGGCAAAACCAACAATGCCCCCAAAAAAGAATCTGTCAGCGTGTTTATAGTATACAGAAGGCTGACAGCAATAGCACCCTGGCTAGATATTCTCTATCCTTTCTAGTTTTTTAAAGATTTACGTTTTTTATTTTGAAACAAGTACAAGCAGCTGCCTACACAGGGGACAGGAAGAACAAATTATTGCACTGTGAACTGTTGCGGCAACTTAGATTAGATGCCACACATTTGCATGAATTAATGATGGCATTTCTATTATCAGTGAACTTAAAATGAGAGCTTCCAAGTTGTAAATAGTGTTATTCATTCTGCATTTACTATCTCTTTAAGATTTTCCAGGGATTTAGTGGTCTCTGTCACCTGATTGGATGTTTTTGTGTGTGTGTTTTCATGAATTTGCTTTACAATTGTTTTTACTTCCTCTTTCATGGTTCTGATGATGTTGTTTATATAAGACGAAAGCGCTAAACTGTGACTGTTTTTATCTCCAAGTTTTTTGTATTGTTATGAAAGTTCCGAGTTTGTTAGGCTGCTGGTGTTCAGTTCTTTAGTTTTGAATTAAACACCATTAATAAGGGATGCCAACCACAACCTTCTCATCATTCCACAGGCCATTAAAATAAGATGAAAGGAGGACTTTCAGCAGCTTCTGAGTGACAAAACCTTCACAGAAGTTGTACTGCTCTGGTGGCAGCATACAATGAAAGAGGATGAAGAACTCACCCAAGAAGAAATAAGACTAGAACTAAGGAAAATGAAGCAGAGGAAAAAAGCAGGCTCTGATGAGATGAAGAAAGATATGGTCAAGACGTTGGGCATGTTAGGAGAGAAATGGCTCCTGGGAATGCTCAGCAGTATGGAGAGAAATGCTTATCCCAGATGACTGGAAAATAAGCATTCTAGTGCCAGTGTTAAAAAAAAAGAGGATATTCCCAAATGTAGTCAGATAGGGGTATCAAACTTCTGTCACACTGCATGAAGGTGCTGAAGAGAGAGAGAGAGAGAGAAAAAATGGTTGATAAATACACAGAGTAATAGAAAATAAAATGGAAAATCAGCAGTTCAGATTCAGATCACGATGTGGCACAAGTGACCCGATGTTTGCAATGAGACAGGTAGAGGTGAAGAAGCTAAAGATGAGGAAAGAGTCCAACTGGGCATTCCTAGACTTAGACAAAGCAATCTGACAAGGTTCTATGAAATCTGATTTGGGCGGACCTGATATGGTATGAAGACCCAGAAGCATTGATTGAATTAATACAGGCTATCTACAAGGACCAAATAACAGAAGTATGAACAGAGGGATTGCCAGTGGGAGAGGGTGTGCATCAGTGTTCATCTCTGAGCACACTGTTGCTCATACTGGTGATGAACTACATTAGCAAACAGGTTGGTGGGAGAAGATCAACAAAGCTGCAGTATTCAGACAATGTGGCATTACAGGCAGACTGCATGGAGGAAAATCAACAAATAAGGAATGGAATGCAAAACAGAAGACATGGAGGATGAAACAGTGTACAGGCAAGACAGTTGCCAATCCAGCAAATGGGACAAATCAGAAAAAGCTTGAAACTGAGATAGAAGGGAAAGCTTCAAGCATCTGGAAAGGGAGGTCGAGGAGAAGAGAAGTTTGAATGAGGAGATCAAAGCTAGACAATGTGGAGCCGCAGCTGACTGGCACAGAGTGTCAGGGTAGTATTTGACAGAAGAATATCAAAGAAGCTGGAAAGTAAGGTTTGCAAAACAGTGGTGTGACCATTACTTCTGTTTGGTATAGAAACCTGGGCAATAAAGGCAGAGCAGTTGAAGAAACTAGAGGTTATGGAGATGAAGATTGGGAGATATAGTAAAAAGGCAAGAGGAAATGAGGATATCTAGTAAAGAGATGGATGGAGTGTATAAGAGATATGTGACAGTCGGGCATGATTGCCAAAGAAAGCAGGAGAGTGCCACTGAGTGAAGAGATGGTGGCAGTTGATGTGACATCCCAACCCCATGTAGAAAATGTGAGAAAGGGAGTTGTTGATGCTACTGCTGATGCCATATGCTTGTATCAACTGCATGGAGATCCATCTTAATGTCATGTATGACTGGTACTGTAGTAATTCCATTTATTCTCAAGACACAACAGATTATAGATATATTTACAAAATCTTATGCAAAACAGTTTGGCTCCACAAAAGGGGTGGTAAGTTGTCTTAGTGACATCCAGGCAACCCCAGATAGTGGAATCAAATTAGATTATATTGAAAAAGAACTGTGCAAACTGGATCCAAACAAATCGCAGGGAGGAGGCGGAATAAGTAAAAATGACCTGAGAACACTTCAGCAAGTACTTACACTACCATTATATCTGTTATTCACTAGGCCATATAAATATGGGGAGATTCCTCAAGATTGGAGACATGCACTTATTAAACCTGTCTTAAACCAGTCTTTAAGGGAAAGGGGAGTAGGACAAACCTAGAATCATATAGACCCTTAAGTCTACTTTCACTTTGTGGAAAAATAATGGAGAAGGTAATACTGGATAAGTTATTGTCAGAACTGGATAGGTTGGGACTTGAAACCATATATTAGCATGCATATGTTGAAAATAGATCTCTTACCACCTGTAACATAATGTTCTATAACAATATAATAGCTATGAATGAAAATGTGTGCTGTGATATGATTTATATAGATTTAACTTCAGCATTTGACAGGGTCATACACAAAACACTGATCAATAAATTAGTACAGCTAGGTATTGATGTACTGTTGATAATATGGATAACTGCATGGCTTACAAATAGGACATGGCAAGTATCACACACCAACTGGACAGGTGAAATCCTTGGTTACAGTCAAGGTGACCCACAGGGCTCTGTCCTAGGCCCTTACTTGTTTAGATTGTATCTTTCAGACCTTACTTTTTAATCTGAGGTGTTCTACAGTCTATATGCTGATGACCCGAAATTGGGTAAACTGATTACAAGTGTTACAGATAAGGCATGTCTGCAAAATAAATTTGACTAAATTGACCATTTGGGCACAGGAGAATAATATGTTGATAAATACATGAAAAACTAAGCATATGTGATTTGGGAGACATAAACTGAAAGGTGAATATTTAATACAGCACACAGTGATTGAAACTGTAGACTCATTTAAGGACCTGGGTATATGGGTAGATTCAGCTATGAGTTTTTCTTATCATATCAACCAATTGGTTAATGATAGTTATAGAACTATAGGTTGTATAAAAAGATTTATAAAGTCTAGGAAATCAAACATAATGAAGTCATTGTTTGTTAGTTACATTAGACCCAAACTTGAGTATGGAATAACGATATGCAAACCCTATAGGAAAACAAGTATGAATAAAGTGGAAAGAGTACAGTGGAAATATACCAAGGGCATCCACGGATGTGAAAATCTAAGTTATTATGAAAGACTAAAATATCTGAACTTGTACAGCGTCTCTTATAGATATTTAAGAGGATATCTTATTCAGGTGTATAGGGCATTTAGGGACAACTACCTCTGGGAATGTTTGGGGTTAACAAAAAGCACTAGATAATCATCAGACGACCTGTGTAGGATATTGTATAGGAATGAGAAGTGCACTAATTGGTTCTCTGCCAGAGTAACTGATGCTTGGGACAGACTACCAAATTACATTAAAGCAAGTACTAGTTTAGATATTTTTAAGAACAGCCTGGACACTTATTAGGGGAACAAGTGTTTTGGTATATTGGCAAGCTAGAAGGGCATTAATGCCCATGCTTGAAACATTTGTATGTATGTATGTATGTATGTATGTATGTAAGAACATAAATTATGAGATGGCAGTCCAGCTGCAAACACACCTGTGGTCTGTTTGGCAAATGACAAGGTTGTCCAGCCTCATACATTGAGAAAACAATCAGAACTCTACAAAAAAGATTCTTGGAGTATGTATATCATCTTATGGATGTATATCAACAGTTACCAAGACTAGCAATCACCAAAGTACTCACACTGTACCAGCAAACCTTCTTAGATTTTTTTTGAATTACAGGTATCGTAACCCTAAGTATGTTATCATATGAAATTCAATAAAACTAAAGCACAAATGCATTTGGGTACATAACTTTCCTTCATAAAATTTCCACCCAGAAAGTCATTGGAGACATTCACCAAAAGCTGGCCCCACACAACAGCAATACCCATCCTCTAATAGCAGAGTATTGAATGAACCATCCCCTTTTCCTCTCCCATGCCCCAATTCCAGCCTTTGCTGCTTCCTAAATATCAATCTTACATGCATATGCAATAAAATCCAGGACATACATGTTTGTATTGCCACATATTCCCCAGACATAACCATAGCTACAGAAACATACCTGAAAAAAGACATAAATGGCAATGCCATTACCCACCTGGTTTCAGTATAACTAGGCTTGACAGGAAAAATAAGCAGGCAAGTGGCATAGCCATCATCTACAAAAAGTCCCTATATATATATATATATATATATATATATATATATATATATATATATATATGTGTGTGTGTGTGTGTGTGTGTGTATAACTGCACATGCACAGGAGATACCAGTTTAATAACGCATAACTCCTTATATCACATCGCAACATCAGTGATAGGAAAACCCTTTGTTTATCAGCTATATGTAAACTGCTGGGTAAAAACATTACCACTGTGTAAAATATCCAAGCGGGATATCCCAGCATATACAATATGAAAAAATAATACTAGGAGACCTAAATATAGACTGGTAGATTATTAATGACAACACCCCATCTCATTCCATAAACCTGTATGGCTTTAGACAGTTATTTACATCAGTTACTAGAGTCCACAAAAGTATTGGTAGACAATCAACCTTAGACTAGATTCTTACTAGGAGACCCAATAGAATTAGAGCAGCTGGTAGCGTTCCACACAGCCTAAGTGACCGTCAACCTACTTGTGCTCTCGAAGTTACAATATCTAAGAGAAACATGTTACTTACAACCAAGTTTGTTACTCAAAAAACTTTGACAAACACACATGGAAAGTATTAAAATCTATACCCTTAGACTCTGCTGTCTCACACTTTAATGAGATATTCCTAAAAACTCTCAATAACCTTGCTCCAATATGTACTAAAATGGTAAATCCAATCCTGCACTTTGACTAACAAATGAAACTAAGAAATTAATGATACAGCATGAGAAAGCCTGGACAGAGTGGCTCAAAACAGAATGCAAAATACATTTCAGCTTTTCTGGCAACTAAGGAATAGGATAAAATACCAAATAAAACATGACAAGCAAACATATTATAACATTCTCCAAAATATACATCAAAATAACCCAGAAAAAAACAAAACTCTTCTGGACATCCATAAACAAACTTTTACATCCAGGCCAAATTATCAACTTTCAACCCCTACGTCAAACTATACTACTGATTCAATTCCCACACAGTTTTACAAATACTTTATATAGACTATATTGTCCCTCAAAAACATTAATACTTCTACTACCCTCTCAGTGACAGCAGACTCTGCTAAATATCCTCAACTATCTGACTTCAGCTCAGAACCTTCCTCCACCATTAAAAAAACTCCTTCATAAGCTAAAACCAACTACCCTAGCTGCTGACCAACTCCTGTCAAGCTACAAAAAAATGGCTGCAGATTCAATTGCTTTTCCAGTGTCTATACTGATAGAGCGAGCTATATCTGAAAAATATGTTCCTTCCATTATAACACAAGGTGGCACATCCACAGAGTTTCATAACTACAGGCACATTGCTATCATCTCCTCCTATCAAAAATATTTGAAAAATGTATTCATGCTCAGCTTCTACATCACCTAAATTCAAATAATCTGCTAACAGAAGCACAGCGGGGTTTCAGAACCAACCACAGCACAACCACCACCATTCCTTCACTTATCCAACACTATAACCCAGCATAGGAACAATGGTAACCTAGTGACATCTGTGTTCTTAGGCTTATCCAAAGCTTTCGACACTGTAAAACACCAACATTTACTTGCTGAACTCTCTTCTATGGATCTCTCTCTATCCTCCCTTAGATGGTTCCTTAGTTATCTATCTGGAAGGCAACAAACATTCAAATGACAACAGGACCTCTCTTCCAGTTACCATAGGTGTTCCTCAAGGCTCTACGCTAGGATACCCTTTTTTAATTTTTTTATAAACAAGCTTCACACTGTCATAAACCAAGCAAATATAGTATAATACACAGAGGATTCGACTTTAATAATGTACAGCCTCCACAACATCCACACTACAAGAAATCACTCAAATTTCTTTTTCTTCAATCAAACTCTGGCTGAAAAATTCAAACCTGCTTCTTAATGACAATAAAACAAAACAGATGGTTTTCACCCCAAAACATTATCTCCATCAAAAACATTATTTTTTGGTTACAGCAGCAAAATAATACTAAAACTGAGGTAGTACCACCGACTAAATTATTGGACATTGTAATATATGACAGTCTTAAATTTGATTGACATATTTTTTAAACAATTAAAAAAGACCCACCAGAAACTTGACTCCCTTTACAGGGCAAAACAGTACCTTACAGACCGAGCAAGAAAAACTCTAGCCTCATCCTATTTGCTTCCATCGCTCTTATATGCCTCACCCATCCTTACAAACCTAAGCTCTACACTAAAATCCAAACTAGCCTCCTGCTATAACAAAATAGCTAAATTTGCTACCAACACTGCACACTAAGATCCCCACTGCCAAACCTTAAAGCATCTAAACTGGCTATCGCTAAACAACTACATAACATATTCTCAACTAGTTATGGCATATAGACAACAATGTCTGGCATCAAAGAACATATTATTGTCCTATACCCCTCAAGGGACCTCCGTTCTGGTGATATATTTGTACTACTAAAGCAAATAATTGATTGGGGGCCTCACTAAACTCTGGAACACCATTCCTACACAAGTAATGATTAAAAAACAAACCGTAAAATCCAGCTGAAACAATACCTTACCCAGTCTTGGTCACGCTCATGTTCATTAGCAGGCTGAGACCTCTAGTGAAAGCAGAAACTTCTTAATGCCTATCATTAATTTTTTACCCTCCTCTACTTGAATCATTATACCCCTAACAAGTTTCCCTCTTGCACTTGGATTAATATATTCCTTTTCACTCCTTATAAATAACACTTCTGTTAAATAAAAATAAAGATAACAACACAGGAGGCTCAGATGCAAAAATTTACTAGTGTACACCAGGAGGCAAAAAACGTACAAGTACAGAATTTTGTCTGACATGATACAGGAAGTACACAATTCTTATAGTTTCTATTTTCTAGTTTGTGCCCACCTTTCTGAAGTGGTTAGTCACAGGGCACCTACATCACTATGGTTCACAACATCCTATTCATAAAGATTGCTGATGTTACATATTCTAAAAAAGTTTTCCCTTGGGAATAATATAGCCTTGCAAAGCACCTGGTCAGTTATAATGTCTTTCTGTAAATGTTACTCCTTCAAGGTTTCAGGCCTGCTCGAATACAATAGTTGGTTCAGTCTTGTAATACACTTCTTTGTTCTTCTTGCAACATTCTTCCAACAGCTGCATTTTATCTTGATAACATTTACAAGGCCAATTGTCCCAGAGGAAGGAGAAAAAGACTTTCAGGGCTTTATACATTTAATTTCCTGACCCAGCAGATAATCATTAGTGAAAAACATAAGCTTGCTGAGCTGGCTACTGCCAGGGTCAGAGTTCAAATACACTGCAGTTCCAAAGCTTCAAGCAATTACATGTAAAATCATTCTTATTGCCATATTATTAATAGAATAAAATGCATTATATACTATTTGCTTTTTAATTAACACTTTATATATGCTCAAATACATATTTTTCTAACATTTTCCTCCCTTTTAATACTTTTATTCTATTCAGAAATATAAACAATGTCATTTCGTCCCCTAGCCTTCTCCTTTAAGGACTTTCAACCAGGCAAGTCATTTAGTTTATACTTCGGAAAGAATTTCATCTGAAATTAATTTTTCTAACTCAATGTCTTGGTACAAAGTTTCAGTTACAGATATATCAATAAAATCTTTGATTAATCTTTTCATGCAGGGAATCCCACAACAGACACATGCTCCTAATAGGAGCAGACCCACACAAATAGCAATCAAGATGTTCATTAGGATAGAACCCCACCCACCAAACAGACTCTGGAAAAAGTTCGTCAGTGTGTTTGGGCCTGGTTCAGTCATGGCCGATACCTGCTGTATTACCTCTAGGTGGTCATTAATTTCATGTCGATTGTCTGGTATAAATGCACAGCATTCTTCTTTGATAAGCGCGCACGTACCACCTCTCGCTGCTAGGGTGAAGTCAAGAGCCATTCGATTTTGTAGCACAACAGTTCTCATTGCATTCAGTTCATCAGTCACTAGTTCGAGAGCAGAAAAAGTTGCATTACTCATTACTTCGAGAAGTTTCGACAGCTTTCTCAACTCCCAGATCGATTTGACTGCTCCATATGCTGGAAGTATTCCAGCCCAGGATATTACACTGTCACTCAAGTCCATATGAGTCAATTTTTCTTTGTTTTTTATGGAATGATGGTCTTTCCAACCAGCTTCGATTTGTCCCACTGGATTTACAGGTTTTCCGATTGGACCTTCAGGTTTCCGGGCTACATCACTCACATTTCGTATCTTACCTAGAGGTAATTCTGCAGTATGTCTTATGGCCGGAACCAGATAACCCAAAAAACAACTGCCGGACCAATTCTCAGGTAGCTATTTGTATGCCTTTTTCCCACAAACAAAATAACAGTTTTCTACCTTAGTACTGATGCGGGTTAATTCTGAATGAAACATTTTCTTGTCTATAACAGACAGTTGTTTATGTAAAACAGGATTTCTCTGCACATCACTTAATGTTGTTTTCATTAAACTCAAATATGAATCATAATTCGTATTACAAACAGTGCCTCTATCTTTAACTTTAATATAGCATTTATAAGATATGGTTATATTACAGTTACTCCAACCCACTTGAAGTGTATCATTCTTATAAAAACATACAATTCCCTTCTGTGTAATAGGTAAATACAATGCAATTTTGTCTTGTGATCTTACAGATCCTGTATCAAAAAGTAAATTCTCCCAAGTCTCATTTATCCCCAAGGGGACAGCGGACATTAACAGTCCTCCATATGCTGTTGGTATAGCAGTACAAACCCAGCAATTTGAAATGTTCATAGTCTCTACATATACACGCTTCATAGCTAGGTATGTGTTAAAGTTTGGATGCCAGTCTATAGACAGTTCATCACATCTCTCCACTTTCACTTGTGTGGTTACATGTAGGAAAAACCACAACAAAAGGAAGGTCATCACAATCATAGTCAATAAATGCATAGTCAACAAGATGATTAAACAACATCTTTGGGGTTGATCTGTATTTTTACTCGTTTTGCTCTTGGCCATCCTGCCTTTGTTGTGTATCAGTCCCAAAATGTTTATCAAGTTGAAAATTCTTTACCGGTTTACAGTGCGTCAGATGGATCCAGGATGTCCTCTCAGCAACTTTGACTGCAATAAGCGTTGCCAACAGTACCTGGTATGGTCCTTCCCACTTTGGACTCACCCAATTCTTCCTCTTCGTAACCTTCAGCCACACCCAGGTGCCCGGAGTCAGCACTGCTTCTAGCGGTCCGGTCTGTCTTTTATCTGAAAAAGAGTTCAATTGCAAAACAGTTTTATTTGTTAACAGTTTTCTCATGTAGCTAGCTAATGAGCTGTCAGCCTCTAGTTGTGCAGGCATGAGAGCTTTCCACTGTGGCACATAATATGCCCTTCCAAATATCATTTCAAAGGGAGTCAAACCCTTTACATTTGGAACTGTTCTCATGTTCAGCAGTGCCAAAGGCAGACAGCAAATCCAGTTTTTCTGTGTCTCACTCACTAGCTTCCTCAATTTGTTTTTTAGAATTCCATTGTACCGTTCCACCAGTCCTACAGACTGTGGGTGGTAAGCACAATGATTCTTTAAGGAGATTCCAAAGAATCTCCCAAGCTGGTGAATCGTCTGATTAACAAAATGTGTCCCATTGTCACTATAAATCCTTTCCGGTATGCCAAATCTGGGAATTATTTCTTTTACTAGGGCTTTTGCCACGGTTGCTGCATCCGGATTTTTAGTTGGAAAAGCTTCTACCCATTTGGAAAACATATCTATAATTACTAAACAGTATTTTTCCCTTCACATTTATTCAATTCTATGAAATCCATACAAATAGTGTGGAATGGATATGGTGGTGTAGGAAAACTCCCTTGCTTGGGTTTGAATGCCCCTTGTGCATGATGTTTGTTACAAATATGGCATGCTGCACAAATTTTTTTTGTATAATTTATGAATCCGTATGTTTGGAATACTCGATTTACTAACTGTACCATCCCCCCTGTTGAGACATGGCACTGCCCATGGCTCAACAAAGCTGCATATCTAAATAAATTAGACGGTAATATTGTTTTTTTCTCTTTGGAGACATACAGTCCATTTTCGAGGATTGCACCTGGTTTCTCCCATTTTTGTTTCTCTGCTTTCGTAGTTAGTGTCTGCATTGTTTTTAGCATTTCTAGATCTAAAATCTCAGAGGGTTGTAATTCCTCGGTTAAAAGTAAAGTTTCTGAGTCTGAGGCTGCTTGCTTTGCAGCTGCATCAGCTTTTGCATTTCCTTTTGAAATTCTATCCTGTTGTTTTGTATGAGCTAAACATTTACAAATAGCTACTTTAGTAGGTAACTGAATAGAATCTAATAGGTTCAAAATAAGTTGCGCATGATTAATCAGTTTGCCATTAGATGTTATCATTCCCCTATTTTTCCATTGTTGCGCAAAAACATGCACTGTAGAGAAAGCATACTGACTGTCAGTATATATGTTCACACATTTATCTTTCGCTAGAGTGCAAGCCTGTGTTAAGGCTATCAATTCTGCTGCTTGAGCAGATGGGTTATGCTGTAAAGGTTGGGCTTCTAAGATCTCTGTATCTGTAACCACTGCATACCCCACTAGATTTTTTCCTGTAGGACCCCTTCTGCACGAGCCATCCACGTAAAATGTCACCTCGGCATCATCCAAGGGCATATCAGTGATATCTTGTCTGGGCAAAGTTGTTTGTTCAATTTCCTGCAGGCAGCTGTGCAGCGTGCCATCCACAGGGGTTGGAAGTAACGTTGACGGGTTTAATGTTGTATAACGTTCAATTACCATATGAGGTTGGCTCAGCAGTATGGTCATACATGAAAGATGTCTAGCAGGAGAAAGATATGCTATTTTTTCTTGCAGTAAAATTATTGCGACTGCATGAGGCACTCTCAATGTGAGAGGGTGGAATAACACCACTGAGGCTGAAGCCTGTACTGCCATTGCAGCTGTGACCACTGCTTGCACACAGTGAGGCAACGATCATGCCACTGGGTCTAACTGTGATGAATAGTAAGCTATGGGGCGTTGCTTATCCCCATGTTGTTGCGTCAGAACTGACGTCATGTATCCCTGTTTACAATCTACGGTCTGAAAGAATCTTTTGTGGTAATTCGGAAGTCCTAAAACTAATGAAGAAGCTATCAATTGTTTTAGTCTGCAGAAAGCTGTTTCTGCTTCGGGTGTCCATTGTAATATATCTTGTGCTGCCATTGGTGTTTTATATATTAAATCAGCCAGTGGAGCAGATTCTAAAGCATAGTTTGATATCCAGCTTCGACAAAAATTAGTTGTTCCCAAGAAGGACATCATTTCCTTCATGGTCGCTGGTTTAGGTGCTTGTAAAATTGCTGTTTTTCTGTCTTCGTCTAATATTCTACCTTCATTGGATATTACATATCCTAGGTATCTGACTTGTTTTTTCTAAAGTTGTAACTTGCTCTTGTTTACTTTATGTCCCTGTGCTGCTAAAAATTTCAATAATGCTATCGTATCCTCCCTGCATTGATGCTGGGTGGGGGCTGCTAGCAAAATGTCATCTACATAAAGTAGAATCTGACTACCTCCTGGTGGGGTAAACCCTGCCAGGTTGCTTGCCATTTCTTGTGCAAATATCGTTGGACTTTCACAATATCCCTGTGGTAGCCGAGTATAGGTATATCTTTTACCCTGAAATGTAAATGCAAACCAATACTGGCTATCAGGATGTATAGGTATTGAAAAGAAAGCATTGCTTATGTCTACTACAGTGAAATATTTTTGTTGCGGCTTTAAATCGTTCAACAAGGTGTGTGGGTCTGGCACCTGCTCTAGGTATTATTGCGTTGTTTACAGCTTGTAAATCCTGTACCATCCGCCATTCCCCATTTGCTTTTTTAACAGGAAATAGAGGGGTATTACATGGTGAAACAAGAGATTCTACCAGTACTCCTTCCTTGAGTAATGCTGCTATTATAGGCTTGATTCCTTGCTCTGCATCTTTCCTCAAGGGGTATTGTCTTTTTTGTGGTCTAAATGCTGATTTTGGTGTAATAGTAACTGGTCCTGCTGTTTGAATAAGTCCTACATCTGATTTGCCTGTTGACCAAAGAATCTCTGGTATGTCACACAAGGCTTTTTCTTCTTCTTCTAATAAGAACGTTAATCAGCTGTCTTCACTAGTTTGTAAGTGTACAGCTGGATGTGTCTGTGTTAGCCAATTCAATTTCTGTTTTTGTATTCCCTGCTCTGATAATTGTAAATCAGTTTGCTTTTCCCATCTTGTTACTTTTTCTCCTAAGTCCGCCCATTTCATATTCTTATTTTTCGTCAAGCTGACATGTGGTAGTCGATTAGATTTGTACAGTGTCACGAATTCCTGAGGTAATGAACAGCTTATCACACTGTTTCACTCAGTATCCCAATACAAGGTTCGTAATACTAATCTGTTAGCAGGATTTTTGAATAATTCTTGCTCATATTCTTTATCAGGTCCTGGCATGCTACAGTAGTATAGAGTACAGTGTAACAAATGCTGTTGGTCAGTGTCAAGGGAGGGGGCCTTACTGATGGCTACATTCATCAGTTCCTCGGTTACTGCCCCTGGACCAGTCGTAACTAGGTCCTGGCTGTACCAGTAAAAAGTCTCACCCTCCGGTCACACCACGAAAGTATCCCTTTGTCTTTGTGCCTCCATACCCTGCATGGTAGGAACTACCGCTATGCCAAATATCTGCATAAGATCTCTTCCCAGTAAGTTTACTGGACATTTTGCAGAAACTACAATTTTACTTTTCTGAGTCATACTTGAAACAGGGTCAGTTATTGCTATATCATGGGAGAGTGGCTCCCTATATAGCTGTCCGTTTGCTGCTTTTACTAATATATAATCAGGTGATTCGGAATATTCTGGTAACTTGGAGGGGTGTATCAAAGTCCGTGACGCTCCTGAGTCACACAGGAATTTTACTTCCCTCCCCTCCACCAGAAGTGTGACTTCCGGTTTTGTGTCTGCCAGATAGAGCTCCAAGCTCAGTAATGCCAAATCTAAAATTTCACTTTCTTCATCCTCTACATCTGCTTGCACTTCCTCTAGTCCTTCTACTACATTTACATTTGTCCTTTGTTTGTTAGCCTTTCCTGATGATTTCTGACTTTCATCACTATCATATAGTCAGTCCTCATCACCCTTCCTTTCTATAGTCACCTTTTTATTTAGCCTGCAATCCCTTGCTAAATGTCCTTTCTTTCCGCACTTAAAGCACTCACCTTTCTTTTTTCTCTCTTCAAAATCTTCTGACCGTTTGTCAGATTGTCTATTTCCCTGGGCATTTTTCTTACCCTTTTTACCGGACTGTACTACAAAAACCTCAGCTCCGTCTTCAGCAGTGAAGACTTGTGTCTTCTTTTTCTTTTTACTATTAAAGTGTCTTTCAGCATGTCTAGCATATTCAAGTAAGGCTTGTAGCCTACTTGTTCGATGATCTATCATATGCTTCGTAATAAAGCTACTGATAGGTGCAATGCAACCTTTCAAAAATGCAGTTTCAGTTGCTGTTCATACGAGGTATCATGTGTCTGATTTTCAGGAATAGCCATACCACTATGGTTATTGAAACATTCCAATAATCTACCATAATACCCATCTACAGTTTCATTCTCTTGTTGTATGCATTGGTTAATGCAAGTCCAATCTGCTCTAGGTTTCCATTTTTCGGAAATTAGATCTGTAAGACCTTTTACTCTGTTGTCTAGTTCTGCATCACTATGTGGGAGTGGTTTAAGCTCTGCATTACGAGGATTCCAGGTGCCACAAATCATGTGCCAGTCTGGACCCACAATTTGTCTAACTACCTTTTCTACTTCTTCCCCATTCAAGTGGTAACTTAGTCTCATACCTTGTAAATCTTGTAAAAACTTTGTGTAATTAACTTTTGGATGGGGGATTCCCTCTGTAGCTTTCCGAATATCTTCCGGTGTCCATGGTCTGTATACTAGAAGAGTTGGGTCCTGCCCTTCCTGTCCTGCCTGAGGATTTGGTACCTCGATTAGTGGACAGATTTCTTCCTCATTTTCCTCTAGTGTGTTTTTCCCTATTTGATACAAGTCTGTGTCCCCAAGTGTTTTATGTGTCCGGGACCTAGTTTCAATAGGATCTCTAACAAATGGTTTTAGTGTTCTTGTGACATCAGGATAATGTGGAGGTGGACCAGCTTGTCCTCCTGCTTCATATCCTGAAAAAGGCATTGGAGGGGGCGGGGGAGGAGGAGCCGTCGCTATTACTATGTTATTATCCTCTTTATCTAAAAATAACGTTTTAGCATTTTTAGTTTTTTGTTCCCTTTGGTTTACTTCCTCAATCCACCTGTGTGCCTGAGGAATGCCTAATCGTTGTTGTTTTTTTGCCTGACCTACTGCTTCAGATTTAAGTTGTTTTAAGAGCTTTACTAATGAAATTTTATCTAATTTACCATCGAATCCGTATTTATTAACCCATTTCGTATAATACCTAACATTATCAGCCCGTTGTAATTGCATATATTTTGCGTCTTCAGTTAGGGCCGGATCTCGCGATGTTTTAGTGCACTGATTTCCCATACTAAAAGAAAATGTTACGTAACCCTTTTCACCATGTGGTATTTCAGTTCCTTACACAGTTTATCTAGAATGACTGCCTGCCTTATTCTGTTTCCCTGATCTCTGACAAAATATACAGTAATTTCCTTTTGTCCCTGATCTGTATAACAAATCTTCTGACAATAGTATTTACTGCAACCTAGTCCCTGATCTAAAACAGAAAAAAGGCAAATATCTTCCTACCTGAGCCTCCTGAGTCGACCAGTTTGAGACCGCTCTTCGGCCGCAGATCAGAAAGTGGCCAGCCTCTCAAAACGACAATTCAGTCGGAGGTCTTTTGTATTTCAAGAAGAACCGTTTCGGTAGCTTCTCCTACGCAGTGTTCGACCACCGGTACACTCTGATCTGTAGCTGTCTGAGGGTTTCCGATTCAAGAAGGACCAAACTGTTAAATAAAAATAAAGATAACAACACAGGAGGCTCAGATGCAAAAATTTACTAGTGTACACCAGGAGACAAAAAACGTACAAGTACAGAATTTTGTCTGACATGATACAAGAAGTACACAATTCTTATAGTTTCTATTTTCTAGTTTGTGCCCACCTTTCTGACGTGGTTAGTCACAGGGCACCTACATCACTATGGTTCACAACATCCTATTCATAAAGATTGCTGATGTTACATATTCTAAAAAAGTTTTCCCTTGGGAATAATATAGCCTTGCAAAGCACCTGGTCAGTTATAATGTCTTTCTGTAAATGTTACTCCTTCAAGGTTTCAGGCCTGCTCGAATACAATAGTTGGTTCAGTCTTGTAATACACTTCTTTGTTCTTCTTGCAACATTCTTCCAACAGCTGCGTTTTATCTTGATAACATTTACAAGGCCAATTGTCCCAGAGGAAGGAGAAGAAGATTTTCAATGCTTTATACATTTAATTTCCTGACCCAGCAGATAATCATTAGTGAAAAACATAAGCTTGCTGAGCTGGCTACTGCCAGGGTCAGAGTTCAAATACACTGCAGTTCCAAAGCTTCAAGCAATTACATGTAAAATCATTCTTATTGCCATATTACTAATAGAATAAAATGCATTATATACTATTTGCTTTTTAATTAACACTTTATATATGCTCAAATACATATTTTTCTAACAACTTCTTAACCTGCTCTTTTTCTGACTGCCCACATCTATCACTCTACCCCTTTTATGCATCCCCTGTGTAACTAAGTTGTAAATCTTCTAGATGCACCGATTTGAACAGGCAGCCTAAACAGAACCAATCCTATACCATGATTTCTCAGTCATATGCTAATACCACTATTCTCCTATACAATACTATTATCTTACATTCCTTCCTGCATCATTTTTAACTGCATTATATCTCTTGAACTCTTTACAGATCTGTACAATACTAAAATTTCTCTTTCTGCATAATTTTATAGCTAACTTCACTGCTTGCAAACTTTTCTATACTGTAATAAAAGAACACTAAACTTCTTTACAATAATGTTTCCCTTCTGCAGTATCAATCCATTTACTTCTGCAAGATTTTACAGCTGGAACAACTGTATAGACTTATAATTGTTGATGTAAAATATACCTGTATTGTAATTATGTTTGTTGTTTCATGAGAAATGTAACTGTTTTCTGAGAACTGTTTGAAATTCACTTGTTAATATAAATGTGGTGGAGCTTTGCCGCTGGGACTCAGCAGAAAATAGACTCTGCCCAGTAGAACTTTCCTGGTCAACAAAGACAAATAAATAAATAAAGCAATCTTAACAATGAAGAAACTGCAAGTCACCCACAATTATGTCTCAACTTCAAGAACTTAATGTTTTATGTGCATGATAGTATTCCAACTGTCCCTGAGAGAGGAGACTCTGGAGAGCCTACTCAAACATGAGACTTGGTAAATCTACTTAAACACAAAGAACTTGAGAGGCAGATCAGAGTAAATGCATGTAAGCCCCCAGCCTCATTGTGACTATCTCCACCAAAAGTGACCACTATCTGAGATGTTTGCAGCATCAAGACTAGTACTACTAGCCATGTACCTTGCACTACTAGGCATCTCCATAAGAACACATCTATCAGGAGTACTAGCTACCATGCAGCTATGACTTACAAGGATCCTCTCATCACAGCTCACATAGATCCAACAGGACATTTCCCATTCTTGGAGTCTACTGGTACGGTGCAGTGCCTCAGTATGGGAAACAGGATAAGCACACATCAAGTACTTTGTTATATTTTCACTTCTATGTTATGATTCTTGTTTGGAGTGTTTTTCTGGACATCCTTGCCACTGCCCTGACATTACTTTTGCCATTGTTCACAATCCCCACAGATTTATCTACCAACACCATACCAGGAGAGAAGTATGGATTTAGTGAGATACTACTAGGTTTTTACAGTTTGGTACATATGATAAATATCCAAATTATTTATCAGTATGTCTTGCTATTGATAGTAAATGAATGTCAGCATAACTGTATGTAGCTGCGCAGGAATTATACAGGTATTGGTTTCCAGTTTTTATATGTTATCATTAATGATGGTCTTTAGGTGTGTTATCCATATAGCTCTTCAGAGCCACACACTCCCTGGACAGCTTGGCACTCATAGCACTGGCATGATGCCATTCTGAAATGCATTTTTATTTACAGTTTGTGTCACTTCACATGTCTGAAAGTTTACTACTATGTATTCCTGTTATTAGTCATTTATCTGTGTTAGGTCCTCTTGCAGGACGTTATTGTTTTGGGGAGAATCCATGATAGCTCCCAATTTACAGTCAGTGAACCTGGTGATCTAGAGGCCCTTGACATTAACTTTGACTTCTGAGAAGTAGATGCCAAACAGGAGCAGGCCCAGCACAGATCCCTGAGGTACTCCATTGGTGACTGGTCTCTCTCTGTAGAGGTGGTCTTAACAGTCCTGATTTCTTGGGTCCTATCTGTGACCCAGTTAGCAATCCAGTGTAGGGATTAACACCTAGTTCATTGAGTTCTTTGATAATACCTGAGTGTGGGATCATATAGCAGGTCAAGGGAAGTGGTATACACTGTCCTCCCCTCACCCCTTGCCTTGGTGACCCTTGATACGTGATTAAGGCGAGAGACAAAAAAATATAACGAATGGAAAAGAGGTCAAACTACAGCTTTGAAAACTGAAACAAACATGCTGGTCATTCAAATTAAATATAGTATGAGACCAGAGGAAGAAAATTTTGAAGAAGGAATTCCAAGATGGCTGCAGACAGATCAACAGCATAACTTAAGCTCTCCCAGTATGAAAACAGAAACTGAGAAAAAGGAATGGCATTGAAAAAAAGTTTTTGAACAAATCTGCTCTTAGCAAACTCTCCACCTGTTATAACTATATTGCTAGGTGTGTAACAGGCACGGCCTATAGGACCCAGCACTGTCACAACCTAAATCTTCTGGGGTGACTAGAATGGCCTCGCCTACTTTATTACAATCAGCTTATAATTGCCCATAAAGTTCTCAACCACCCCGATAATACGACTGCACTTAAAAATATCATCAACCTTTATAGCAACCTGAGGTCACTTCACTCTTCTAATAAAGTACTGGTTCAAACATCCAAAATCAGCAGCTCTGCTGGGGACTCTCTGTTTGCTAACTCTGTTGACAAAACTTAGAACTCTCTTCCTGCTGTTCTTACTCTTGAAACCTCTCTTAGTTCAAAAAAAGCCTCAAGCTATACTTTAAAACTCACTGGCTATGTCTTTGTTCAAAACCCGACTAGATCCTTCTCTGTAGTCTTCAATCATGTTACATTGCCTAGTCAATTTGTCAAAACTGTTTTAAAAATGTATGATTATATTACCTGCTTGCTCAACTATAGCCTGTAAACTGTGTGTAACTTGTAATCATTTTGTGATTTTTACTGTATGTTCTACCTCGGAGCTTTTCTCCCCGGGCCTCCTCTGAAAATGGACATGTATCCAGTCGGACTAGCCCAGTCAACAAATATAAAATAAATAAATAAATAAAATTCAGTTACTGGTTAGTAAATACACTGCCTGGGTGCCAGTAAAGAAGAAATTTGGAAAGCTCAAAAGAAAACCAACCAGAAAAGGGTAAGAGAAAGCACTGTGTGGGAAGGATTCTGCAGTTCTTCAGCAAAAAGCACTTCAGCTTTGGTTAATGAGATTACTTACAGTCATTTAGAAAAAAAAAATGCATCAAATGTACTCAGAGGTGATTAAAATAAATGAAATGTTGAAGGAATATATCAATTCAAATAGCAAAAGGCTGGAAAAACAGCAGAAATTTTAACTAGCCACCCAGATGAACTAACTCAGAAAAATGCAAAAATCAGAGGCTTACATGAAGAAAAAGCTATCTGATTATAAGATTTCTGAAGATTAACTGTTTAAAAAATTGCCGAATTTGAAGACAGAGCATGCCAGAAAACGTGAGATTTTCTGCTATACTAGAGAAACTGGAAGGAACAGACTGTATTCATTGATAGCTGAGATAAAAAGGACAAAAATGGTAGAGTTCTGGTAGTAAGGGGCTACTGGCAAGTGAGGACTAGGATTACTATCGCATGTATTTATATTCCACCGGAAACTGCTGTTATGGAGCTTAAGAAAAGTTTGGCAGAAATAATCAGCTTTCAGATGGGAATATTATTTATAGGTGGTGAGTGGAATTTGATGTGCAATAGTGAAGATGTATCAGGGTGACCTAGAAGAATATAACAAAAGAGGGTAGATTTCTGAACAAAGTTATGAAAATATTTGGTATGGAAAATGAAAATTCAGTAGTAGGAACTCAAACATAATTTACATATTATTCGCCAAGGTACAATAACTGGGCTGGACCAGATAGAAATTATATTGCTCAAGAAAATGCGCATTTAATTGAAAGCTTTGTCACACATCCAATAACTATTTCTGATCATGCAGCAATAAAAACTAATTAAAAATGTCGGGTTATGTAATAAAACTAAGACACTGGCACTTTCCCACCTACCTGTCAAAAACAGAGGAATTTAAGGAATGGGTAGTGGAAATTATTTCCGAGTAATTGGGGAAAATAAAAATATCTTTAGAAGTTATAGCTATTAACGGGAATACAATGAAAATGGAGTTTAAAACAGAGTTGAAATAAAAGTGAAAGAGACAAGGTTAAGAAGTAACAGAAATTACTTAGAGGGGCTGACAAAGGTTAAAGCATTGCAAAATAAAGGGAATCTCACAAAACAAGAGTAGAAGCAAATGCAGAATGCTAAAGAGAAAATAAGGGAGTATCTGGATAGTATGTATGAGTTTAGAAAGATTGCAGTTAAACAACTATTTTTTTGATAACTCCAGAGCGCAAAAACGTTTAGCACAATGACTTAATCAACAGAATAAAAACAAACAAAAAATACTTCCAACAACCAGGTACCTGTGTCCAAGTATACACAAAATCCAAGTAGCAAGAATAAGCAGGCAGACCCAGGCAGTGCAGTTTGTACTGTGAATAAACCCGAATTTTATACTGGAGAGAAGAGCCTTGCCTGGGTCCGCCTGCTTATTCTTGCTACTTAGGCAACAGAATGTTAAAAGGGTTGTTGCCACATTTAGGGAAACTATAACAAGAAAAGTAACCAGAAATCTTGTAGAGGTTTTACAGATATTCTGGAAATTTTATGAAAATTTGTATAAAGCAGAGAAATGTAGAAATCAAGAAAGGGTACAAATGGAAATATTTATGGAAGACTTAATTATGCCACATTAGAGGTAGATGAGGCTCAACAACTAATGGTTAAGACAGAAGGTGATGAGATGAAAAAAGTTATGTATAATGACTCTTCATGAAATTCTTAAGGAACAGACGGTATTCCTATGGCTGTTAGGAAATTAGGAGGGAAGAAAGTGACAAAGGGCTGGGAGATTTTATTTAACAGCATTTTAAAATGAAGGGATCCACCAACATCTTGGAAAAATGCTGTGGTGGCTATGTTACCTAAAGATGGCAAAGATCATTCATACCCAGCTTTATTTAGACCCATTTCATTTTTAAACCATGATTATAAAATGTTTATGTCTATACCAGTTGAAAGAGTAGCAAAGGTGTTGTGGAAATTGATAGATGTAGAGCAGTATAGTTTTGTTAGGGGGGACAAACATTTGACAACATTTCACAACATTAATACAACAACAATGATCCAGAGGGAATCTGAATGTAAGAAAATACCTTTGTTGTTGGGGGGGGGGGGCTTGATGCATAGAAATCATTTGGTAGGGTAAGCTGGGATTTATGTGTCAGGTATTGGAAGCATTTGCATTGCTTGATACAATAATATGGTTAATTAGAAGGATATATAGAACCCTTAGATCATCTGATAGACTTATACTCAAGGTTACAAAGTCCCATCATTACTTCGGTGACTCTCGCTTCTCCTTCCAAGTAGCCAAACAGTGGAACCTATTACCTCAGAATATGTGTCAAAGGGGGAGCCACCAAGGACCCCGGGAACTACTGCCCCATTAGCCTAACGAGCCTGGTCTGCAAGGCCATGGAACATATCATCATGGAACTTATAAACAAAGACATTGGTAATCTCCAAACTCTGGACCCCACCCAGTTTGGGTTTGGAAAAGGCAGATCATGTCTCCTAAACCTGATAGACTTCTTTGAAGCAGTCACCAAAGCCTCAGACAAGGGTAAGGTGGTTCACACAGCCTATCTAGATCTCGCCAAGGCTTTTGACACCATCCCCCACTCTAGAATTATAGATAAACTCACTAAACTAGGTATAATCCCTATGTCACAAGATGGGTTCTCAACTGGCTCACTGACAGAACCCCAAATCTGACTTTAGACCAGTGACAAGTGGAATACCACAGGGTTCAGTCCTGGGTCCTCTCCTGTTTGGTATCTACTTTTCTGAAGTACAGGCTAACACAGAAGGTCTTTGGCTAACGAAGTTCGCAGATGACTGCAAACTAAGAGCCATAATCAAAACTCCTAATGATGTGGACATCATACAAAAGAGCCTCACTGAGACAGATGCCTGGTGTCAAAGCCATGGCCTCAAACTCAATGCCAAAAAGTGTATTATCATCCCCTTTGGTAAAAACTCTGTACCCATGAGCTACCACATAGGTGGTAGTCTACTTAACACCAAAAGTGTGATAAGAGACCTTGGGACACAGGTGGACAGTAGTCTCTCCTTTGATAATCACATTGCCACAGTAGTTAGGAAATACTTCTATGTTGCATACCTCATCACAAAAGGTTTCTCATCCAGGAAAAAAGAGGTAATTGTTCCACTCTGCTCATCACTCATTAGATCCATTATAGAGTACAACGCCCCTTTTGGTATGTACCTCACAAGACATCTACAACAACTGGAAAGGCTGCAGAAATACCTCACAAAGATGATTACTGGCCTCAAACAGATGCCCTATCCAGACCATCTCAAAAAACTCCGGCTTTACTCTATCACATATCGCCTACTCAGAGGTGATCTCTGCCTAACATACAAAGCTATGTCAAACCCAGAGCTGTTGAACATGTTCCACTTAAAGAAATCCCAATCCCTCCGAGCTACACGCTTTAGGGACCTAAACCTTGTCACCACAATAAACAGAACATGCTGGAGGGATAGATTCCTGTCCTAGAGACTTCCCATACTCTGGAACAAACTACCTATCTATATCAAACAAAGATCCTCATTAGCACTCTTCAAGAAAAATCTTGATGATTGGATGGGAGATAGGAAATTCATCCCAGGGATCACTTGTGTGGCTCTGCTTGACAGGAGCACAGGAAAATAATTTTCTTGGGTGGTGAAAGCCAGGGTACCTTTTTGGCTAGGCTTATATAGGCCATAGAGCCAATAGCCTAGTACCTACCTATGAACCTATGAAATACAGATCGTCATAGCTTCAAAAAACTAAAGGAATACCTTACTCAACAATCGCTATGCTCCTATAATACTCCTGGCTAGTTTCTCATGCCTTTGATCAAAAGTTTTCTATTCTGCTATCTTCTTGTCTTACTTCTACCATATGAAAATACCACAATGTTTTGTAGTTATATATCTAAAGAGTTTTATATTACTGTCTGTAATAAGGCTTAAGAAATATAATGTTTTCTGTTTTACATTCACCTTTTCGTAAATTGTGATTGTTGACAGCTGTCAGACTTTTTGTATATTGTTTGTAAATCTTTTAAAAATGTTTGTAATCTTTTTGTACTATTGTTATGGAGCTTATCTTCCCGGGTGTCCGCTGAAAACGGGCTACTTGCCCAGCCGGACTCTACCCGGTTAACAAATGTAAAATAAAATAAATAATATGAAGGATCAGATGAAAGATTTAAAGTGGGTGGGTTCTTCTCAGATAAGCTGTGTTTGAAGAAAGGAACCAGGCAGGAGTGTCCTGTTTCCTTTTATTTGCGTTATATTTAGAGCCATTGGCAAAGAATATAAGGGTCTCAGAAATACAAGGATATATTTTGTAGGGTAATCAAGAAAAGTTGGCTTTATTTGCAGATGATATTATTTTGTACCTGATAAATCCAGAAAAGGACATCTCAGTATTGTGGAACACTTTGAGGCAGTTTCAGGTCTTTTCAGGATATAAAATTAATGAAGATAAATCAAAGGCTATAGCAGTAAGTTATGTACACACACACAAATTGGTTCAGCAATACCCATATTATGTGGACATGATAAATGAAGTATTTAGGGGTATTGATTAAAAAGGTTTCTGTTATGGCAGCTAAGGGTATGCAGTAAAAGACTAAAGAAAAGATAATAGAAAATTTGAGAAACTAGAAAAATGTATTTATGGATATGGATAGAAGTGATTAATTTCAATAACTGGCTTAGTTTTTGGTGGCAGCCTGGGAAGCCATGGTAAACAAAGCTTGCTGCTTTGCCAGAGACAGTTTGCACCTGGCACCTCTAGGCTTTCAGCTGCTGGCAAAGGCCATTGCCTCTTCCATACTGCCTTTTTATGTCAAGATGTTGAAAACAAAATTACAGATATGAAATTAACCAATCAGAACAAAGTAAGGGTCATGCTGCTAAATGCTTGGAGCTTAAACCAAAAACTGCACTCCCTGGAAGCACTTCTAACACTTGAAGATGTAGATGTCTGTGCAGTCACAGAAACTTGGTTCAAGGTCTCAGAGAGTACCCCAGCCTTACAAAACTACAATGCCTTCCACACCTTTAGACTGCAAAATGAATGTGTGAAAACCAAAGGAGGCAGTGTTTCAATCAATATTAGAAATCAATTCACCTCCCATCTAGTTATACTGGACAACTCCATTGACGTACTCCAAGTCCAGGTTACAGTGGGTAAGACCCCTATTCAAGTCATTGCCAGTTATAGATCCCCCTCCATGAGTCATGACACCCATGAAGCCTAGTTGACCAAACTGGAGACAATCCAAATTTTACTGAACAGACTGGTTATGGGGGATTTCAGTTATTCATAGGTTCATAGGTTCATAGGTTCATACTAGGCTATCTGCCCTAGGGCATTTATAAGCCTAGCCAGAATGTGTTTGGCTTTCGCCACCCATTTTAAATTTATTTTGCTATGCCCTTTTTCGAGGTTAGTATACTGTGCCTCTGTCTAACAGTGACACAGAAGTGATACCCGGGGTAAACCTACGATCTCCCATCCACTCATCAAGATTCCTCTTGAAGAGAGTCAATGAGGGACTCTGCCTAACCTAGACTGGGATTTTATTCCAGAGTGAAGGGAGCCTCTGGGTTATGAATTTGTCCCTCCAGCATGTCCTATTTATTTCAGTGCTGAGGTTCAAGTCTCTCGAGTGCTTAGCTCGATGGGATTTGGATTTTCTGAGGTGCAGCATGTCCATTAATTCCGGGTTGGACATGGCTTTATACGTCAGGCACAGATCGCCTCTTCACAGGCGGTATGCCACTTAGTAGAGCTGGAGTTTCTTTAACCGGGCAGCATATGGCATCTGTTTGAGCCCTTTGATCCTCTTGGTGAGGTACTTTTGGGCTCTTTCCAGTTGCTGCAGGTGTCTGGTAAGGTACATCCCAAAAGGGGCATTGTACTCAATTATGGGCCTGATGATGGATAAGTAAAGAGGCACAATGACCTCCCCTGATCTAGATGTGAATCCCTTCATGATTAGGTGGGCTATATAAAATGTTTTTCTAACCACTTTGGCCATGTGGTTGTCAAATGAGAGATTGCTATCAACTTGGGAAACCTACGGTAGCCCTAACTTGCTAGCACAAAAGTTCCTTGACTTTGTTAATTCAAATGCCCTGGAACAAATTGTCCATACCCCAACAAGAGGAACAAACATTCTAGATCTGGTCCTCACCAAACTACTTTTAACAAAGACTCCAATACTACTATCCTATAGCTATACAAATAGAATAACCTAAAACGTCCACTCTTTATATGATGCAGTCTCATCAGTACTTTTGTACTAAATATTCTCAACAACCTAGCAGCTCTCTGAACAAAACACATAAAATTAAACCCAGCACATTGCCTATGAAGAGACACAAAGCAGCTTCTGTTATCAACAGATAAGGCATAGAAAAATGGTCAAGCAATGAAACCAGTAATAATGTCAAAAATTGCAGGCATCTCAGCCATGGAAAATACCAACTAAAAGCAGACAAAAAAATCCTAGTTTACTAACCTACAAGAAACCACTGAATGTAATCCCAAACAATTTTGATTATCCATAAAGACTCATCTGCATTCTGGCAAATCAGCTGCACTGGCAGCCTCAACAAATAAAGATTCAAAATTTACTGCCAACCAATTCAATAACTATTTTATCAATACAGTTCATTCTCTAAATAACAACAGTAAATTAGTTAAATTGTACTATAAGTTTGTTTACAGCTACAGGGTATCCTAAAGTACTCACTCACCCATTGAAAGATGAGGTTTTACAGGGATGGAGTAAAAGGTTTATTCTGTTAGTGAGTTCTGCGGAAAATGAATTGAATAATATTATCCCCACTAGTAACAGACAGAACATTTGGATTGTGGTGAAGCGAGTAATACAGGCCTGTATTTTGTTTTAAATTACAATCAGGATACAAATATGGTTCAGGAGATTATTACTAAATATTGGAACCTTTTTGCCACTATGCTAAACAGTTTAAAGGTATTTATTAGACCTCTGAAATTTAGTTTTAAAAGAGATCCAAACCTGAAGAACATTTTTGAAAATGAGTGGTTATCTTTTAGTGATAGGTCTAGGAAAGGGACATTTAAGTGTGGGATGTGCCCACAATGTCTTTTTCTTGCAAACACTACAGAGCTGTACTTACCCAGGTTGAAATTTAAATTACCAACAATAGGTTATTATAATTGTTATTCTAAAGGGGTAATATACTTGGCCTATATTTTATATTGTTTTTCATACTACGTGGGAAAGACAGAGCTTTGCTTAAAACAGAGGCTCTATGAGCACTTATATGAAATTAATACGAGAAAAGAAACCAACGGTTTATTTAGGCATTCCTGTAACTGTAGCAAAGCCAATTTCAAATTTTGGGTTTTGGAACTGGTAAAACCCCATGAAAGAGGGGGGGCTGGAAAACTAGACTGGAGTACTGGGAACTTATCTGGCAATTACATTTGGATGCCTGCACTCACCCTGGTTTAAACGACCAATACTCCCTTGTTCCTGCATTGAAATTAAGGGCCTTGAAGAACTAAGGGCATACATTTTTTACAAATACATTTTTTTTTCATACAAATGTTGTACATATTGTTTTCTGTTCTTTTTTTATAGCATATGTTTTTTTGCATATATGTTTTTGTGCAAAGTACTATTTTTGAAGTTTTTATAGTTTTGTATCCCTTTAAAAACAGTGCCTATATACAGTTTCCAAAGCACTGTTCACATTTTGATTGGTTAATTCATTTTAATTCTATAACAATGTGAGTTTTTTGTGAGATTTTAAAGGCTTTCCTTTTTTATGTATGTTATTCTGATGAAGTTTCCATTGTGAGGAAATGGAAGCACTTACTCTATTTTCATTAAATTGTGGAATTTATTGACTAAACTTTGCAGGGTGTTTTCCTTTGTTGGCTCTGTTGTTGCCAGGCTGAGCAATTTGGATTCTTGGTTTACATTTTTCTCAGCCTTACCACTATTTTTTTTTGTTTTTTGTTGTATGTAGTTAACTTTCAAAGGACCCTGGAAACTTGCCTGTCTTGTCTTAATATCTCCTTCCTGTGAAAGCATGTTGGAAGATAACTGTTTAACACCATATATATATTTGAACAGACCTATCCATCTTGTAATACTGATCAGTTAAATCTACTGATGATTCCAATTTACATGGAACATTCCTCTTATGACAATAAGAAGACATGCAAATTCAGTTTAACAATTAGAAAATATGTGAATTTGATTAAGACAGCTTTTGCGTAAGAAAATCTTTTGCTGGTGGAAATTTACACTTGTATATTTTCTGCCCCCTTGGCAAAATACTGTTTTAAAAATCTGGTTTGTGACAGCTCTCTCCACCCAAACACTGGATCATAGCTGCTCAGGGCTTGCAAGATTGCCCCTTGCACTAAGTATTTAAAGTAATTAGTTTCCCTTCCTTTCTGCATGATTCTGCATAAAATTATCCTTCCTCCACTTGGAGGATTTGCAGCCAGCAAAAAATATTTTTCAGTGTGGACAATATATAGACTGACACATTTGGGTACATCTAGGCTTACAAGATTGCCCCTTTCCCCCTTTCACTCTGTATCAAAAGTAATCAGTTTCCCTGTCTTTCTGCACCATTCTGCATAAAATTATCTTTCTACCACTAGGAGGATTTGCAGCCTGCAAAACATATTTTTCAGTAAAGACAGTATATAGACTGTCAACTTTGAGTTACACTAGGTAGGCTGCTAAAAACATCTGTACCACTGAACTTGCAGCCAGTGTTATTAAACGAAAAGGACACTTCATGCGCTAATGTACTTCAGGCTTTGTAAAGGCATTATATCTTGATATATATGGCTTTCTTTCTTGTGAGCAGCTTGTTCTGGCTTAAATGCATGACTTTCTGACCCCATGAGTAACTTTGTATGGTTTCTCTGCTCCTCTGTGTTGTTAAGATACTCACATTGTATTAGCAAATGCACCCACACTGCTCTTTAAATCTTACCTCTTCTCCATTGTCACTGATTATTTCACTTTGGCTAATACCTCCATCTGTGAGGGGTTCCAAGCTGCTCCATTCACCCTGATTATGTTTGGTCTCAATTCGCTCTACAACCCTATCCCCAATTCCCACCCACCCACTCCTTTCTAAATTTACACATATCCCCTCCCCTTCCACATTCCTATTCCCTCCTCTTTCTACTACCTAACTAAAACCTGCTACTTCCTTATTATGCGATAGTATTCACCCAAATGCTTTACAGTCTTATGTCACCTTACCACAACACTTATGCTTCTCTCCTGCTTTCATTTACTTTACTCTTCCCTGTTGTTTAACATTACAGTCTACACTTTTAATTCTCCTTCTCCCCATTTACAATATTCTTGTCTTCATCCTCAGGAAGTTGTTCTTCAATATTGCCCTTCCTTTCAGAATAACGACCCAAAATATAATAATACCCATTAACATTTTATTATACACATCACCCACTTAATTATTCTCTTCCTAATACTCCACTATTTCACAATTTCAGCCTGCTACATTATAGTTTATTCTTTCTCTAACTGACTATACTCTATTAAAACTTCCCTGTCGCCATTCTCATAATAAGAGGCCACCCTGGCTGGAGTCTCCAGAAAACCAGTTCTACTCACATCTTTTCCCCCTTACCTTCCACCTTTTCTCCTTTAACATCTTTTCCTTTTCATTCATCTACTACCTCCTGTTAACTACTCCATAGTCTTCTTTATCCACCATGTTATACTTGTGCAGCTTCACACCTCTCTACTTTACATTTTATGTCACCTTACTACCTACCATGGTACTCACATACTTTATTAACACTCACACACTACCAGCCATCCTATCTATACTCAGACTAAACTCTCCTTCATACTTAATTCCTCAAATGTCTTTAATACCCAACTTATTTACCTTCTCAAGTACAAGACATCTAACCAGTAAATTCATAAACTTTATTAAAAAAAAAAACTAATCCTTTAAAATCACTCTTTGTGGTGACATCCATCCCATCCCTGGCCCTCTCAGCCTCATCCATTCCACTATCCTTTGCCCCTAACTCCTGTACAACACCCACAAAACTTTTCCTTACTTCCGTTAATACCCATAATATTCTAAATCAAGTTAAAGACCTGCAAGCATGGTTTCTTCAGTACTCACCAGATACTACTGTCATTACAGAAACATGCTAAAACTACATATAAAAGATTCTGAAATTCTATCCCCTGGCTACTATATGATGCAAGGTGACAGAATACACAAAAAAGGGAGAGGCATTGCAATTGTATATAATAACTGTCTAACTTTCTCAAACCTCAAAACTAACATACCAACCTTCCAAAATTCATATCTTCTTATCTCTCTTCTCAGTGTTAATAAACATCAGAAGCTATGTATAGTTGTCCTCTACCAGGTAATGATATTAGCTTATCAGAAGAAATTCTTTGCTGGATAACTACAAATATTACTACTGAAACCATAATCTTAGGAGACGTTAACATTAGCTGGTTATCTGTGACATTTAACACCCCAACTACTGATTTTAACTTGTATGGGTTCAAAGATCTCTTCTACTACTCAGCTTAATAAATATAATCATAAAAATTATATCCTTGGCTGGATACTACTGTCATTACAGAAACATTGAGCAGCTTCCCTGCCCCACGTAGAGGTGGTTACTGACTTGAAACTGTAGTTTTATTGGCCACTAGGGGTCATTTCCATAACTCCTTCATCTTCCTCTCTTAAAACCCAGTTGCCTCGTGGTTTGGGCATCTTTTCAGGCTTGTTGGCTGTTGGTGAAGTACCCTCCAAGAGGAAAAAACGCTGAGAGAAGAAGGGAGCCACTTTTGAGATTTTAAGTATTTTTTCTCTGTTTATTTGCTAAGTTTTTCTGCATAGCTGCCTAGCTTGAGCATTTTCTGGCTTGTTAAACTTGATTTCTGTATTAGTAGCTGTATTTAGAGCACAACCAAAAGCTGTTTGCTGAAATTCCTGTTTGCACTTAATTTTAAATTGTTTTTTTCTTAAAACTTGCATATTTTCTGTCCTTGACCTAGCACTCTTGTGTGGGGTCATTTACTGCACTGTTGTAACTTGATATTACTTGTGAACCTCTGCTATCTCTGTAAAAAAAAATCTTGCTTTTTCCCACTTTTCTGAGAGTTAAAAAAGTTCAGTTACAGGCTTGCTGTTCCTGAACTGTTTGAAAGTTTCTGTGAGGCCATTTTTGCTTGGGCTGGAGGAGGGTCTCTTTGTTGATCAGTGGCAGTGACTAACATTGAGCAGCTTCCCTGCCCCCGTAGAGGTGGTTACTGACTTGAAACTGTAGTTTTATTTTCCCTTTTGGGTCTATTCCTGCTTCTTTCCAGCCCCTGCTATCAAGCACGCTTTAACGTGCTTTAGCGCGATTTAGCGTGGAGTTGCCAGTAGAGCAGCATCGGGCAGCGCCGGTTAAACAAGGTTAAACTCTTTCTGGCTCCAGAAAGTCTGTTCTTCAATTTTTCCCTTAGAACTGCTCTGTTAGGAATCTAAACAGTTTACACCTACACTAAAAAGTGCAGCACTTGTTCCAAATAGCTTTTTCTTCTCAAAAAGCTCAGCACTTGTCTTATAAGCATATCCCTTGTCTTATAAGCATTCTCTTTGCAGGTCAAGCACTCCTATATTATACAAATCTCTCACTAGCAAAACCCCCAGGAGTGCCCACTTCCCTGCTAAGCCCACTACTTTTCTGTCTCATACCAACTCATAATTCTTTCTAGCATGTCGAAGGGTCAGATGCTGGCGTCCTCTCCTGCCCAGTTGGTGAATCTGGGAATTCTGAGACAATGTTACAATTGTCTCATGTACACGGACAACCCTCTCCTCCTCCCACGTAACACTAACACTTGTGAGAGATGCAGCTATTTAGCCAGACTGGAGGCTGAACTCTCTCAACTCAGGACTGGCAAGACCAGGCAGGAGGAGAAGGCAACTACACACACCACAATACCAGTCTCACATAACTCAACCACACCACTGAATCAAACACATAAACACACTAAGACATACTCGGAGGCTCTGAGTAAAAATTTACCTAAACAGAAGAGGCCTCCAAAGCAGACACCCAAGCAACTGCAAACTCAATACACCACACAAACAACACATAAACAACAAAATCAGTGTGCAAAGCAGTCACTGCCCTTAAGGCCAAATACAACACCAAACATACTTGTCATAGGTGACTCCATAGTCAGACACACTGACGTCCGCTCACCAGACTGAGTAAGGAGAAGGTCACAGTAAGCTGCCTGTCGGGCGCTAGAATCCGCCACATAACACAAGCACTCAGGTCTCTCAACAGCAGGTACAAGTATGACTCAGTCATTGTCCACGCTGGTGTCAACGACCTGAGACGTACCTCCTTGGACTACATGAAAAGAGACATTGAGGAGCTCTCTGATTATGTAGCCCAGGCAGGTATGACCCTGACCTTGAGCAGTATCCTACCTTCACCTAGAATGATGCCACAATACAGTGATAAGATGATCAGCTTTAATAATTGGCTTAAATTCTGGTGTCATTCAAAGGGGATCCAATGTCTGTCTGCCTGGGATGACATGCTGGACAAGCCACGCTGCTTTGCAAGGGACGGCTTGCACCTGTCACCCTAGGCTTCCGGATATTGGCAAAGGCTCTTGCCACCCCCATAGTGCCTTTTTAGGCAAGGCTCAAATTCTAAACCTACCACCCTAGAACACAAAAAGTAAAAACTAAGGGTAATGCTGCTCAATGCCAGAAGTCTCAATCTCAAGATGCACGCACTCGAGGCCCTTCTCAGTATGGAGAACATCGATGTCTGTGCTGTGACAGAAACCTGGTTCAAGGCTCCTGAGAGCACCCCAGCACTAGCAGGTTTCACCTCATATCATGCGTTCGCCCCAAAATCCGGACAACACCAAGAAAGGAGGGGGTGTCCATATTCATAAAGGACACCCACACCTCAAGGTTGGTGGCAACGCACGATGCATCGGAGACCATCCAGGTGCAATTAACCATAGGCAAGACTGCTCTGCAATTTGTAGCATGTTACAGGCCACCCTCTCAAACTCAGGAACCTCACATGGCCTTCCTGAAAACAATGGAGGGATAAATGTATCTCCAAACACCATCATACTAGGTGACTTCAACTACCCTAATATAGACTGGGAACACTACTCAAGCCCAAACACTCTAGCCCAAAGGTTCCTGGAGTTCATAAACTCAAATGCCATGGAACAACTAGTCACCATCCCCACAAGAGGAGAAAACATACTTGATCTCATCATCATGAACATGGGATCAAAATGTTCAACACCGAAGTATACCCCTCACTGGTGAGATCAGATCACAAACTAATCTCGCTGGAGGTCCTCATCCCGCCCCACCTGAAATAAAAAGACCACAGTGAAAAACTTCTCAAAAGCCGACTTCACACTTCTAAAAACTAATGTGGTCTCCTTTAAGGCCCCTGAGCCAGTGGTAAACATTACTCAAACTGCTGAATCACTTACAAATGCCTTCTACCAGCACCTACAGGACTGCATGGATCAGGCAATCCCAAACAAAACTAAGACTCTTTGTACCAAAGGCAAGCGTCCAGTCTGGTGGACCCCAGCCATAAACAAGCTCTACAACAAAAGGAGGAAGCTACTACAAGATAGAGCAAAATCCTTGAAAGTTAAGACACCTTTGATCATTATAAGTAAAAAACTAAGAGCTCTCATAAAATCATCCAAGGCAAATTTTGAGAGAAAAATAGCCAAGGACTCAAAAGACAATCATAAGGCCTTCTTTAGCTATGTTAGAAACCTAGGAGGAAACTCCCAGATATGCTCAGAATTAGTTCAAAATTATGTGAAGATTACTGAACCTACACACATTGCCAACATACTGGCTGACAGGTTCAGTGCAAACTTCTCCCCCCCCAAAAGGAGAGATATCTATACCAGAGGATTGTACCCCCCAAACATCTCCAACACCCAGGTGAGAACTGCTCTCTCCAAAGCAAAAAACACAGCATCCATGGGACCGGATGGTGTCCCCAGCTGTGTGCTCCACGAACTCAATGAGGAATTAAACCCGCAGTTAGGACAGCTGTTTAATCTTAGCCTCACCTCAGGATAATGCACTCCAAGGAGTGGCGACGGCGACTGTGGTCCCACTTCACAAGGGCGGTGCCTCCACCGACCCTGGAAATTACCGTCCCATTAGCTTGACAAGCCTTATCTGCAAAGCCATGGAGAGGATCATAATGGAACTCATAAATAAAGACATAGGGAACTTGCAGACTTTGGATCCAACCCAGTTTGGCTTTGTCAAAGGCAGATCATGCCTTTTAAACTTGGTTGACTTTTTCGAGACAGTCACCAAGGCCATTGATGAGGGAAAGGCAGTCCATACAGCCTACCTTGACCTGGCAAAGGCCTTTGACACAATACCCCACTCAGGTATCATCAAAAAACTCATCAGCTTGAATGTAAACCCATACATCACAAGATGGGTTGCAAACTGGCTAAGTGACAGAACCCACAGGGTCAGAGTTGCTGGAGCCATGTCAGACTCAAAGCCTGTCACAAGTGGTGTCCCACAGGGATCAGTCCTGGGTCCACTCTTGTTCGGCATCTACTTTTCTGAAGTACAAGCAAACACAGGAGGGTTATGGCTGACAAAGTTTGCAGATGACTGCAAACTGGGCCATAGTCGAAAACACATCTGACACAGATATCCTTCAGAAGGGCCTCACAGAAATGGATAACTGGTGCCAGAGCCATGGCCTAAAGTTAAATGCCAAGAAATGCATAGTCATACCCTTCGGGAAAAACAAGGTTACCCCTAGCTACCATATAGGTGGCAATCCACTGAGCACAGAAGAAGTCATCAGGGATCTGGGGACCCAGGTTGACAGTAGCCTTCGTTTGACACTCATGTTGCTAAAGTAGTTAGGAAAACCTTCTACATTGCCCACCTGATCATGAAGGGATTCACATCTAGATCAAGGGAGGTCATCGTCCCCCTGTACTCATCACTCATTAGACCTATGATTGAGTACAATGCCCCATTCGGAATGTATCTGACCCGACACCTGCAGCAGCAGGAAAGGCCCCAAAAGTTCCTCACCAAAAGGATAAAGGGTCTCAAAAATATGTCTTATGCTGCCCGACTGAAAGAACTCCAGCTCTATTCAGTCTCATACCGCTTGCTCAGAGGTGACCTGTGCCTGACATATAAGGCCATGTCAAACCCTGATTTGATGAATATGCTTCACCTCAAAAATCTAGATCCCTCAGAACCACAAGGGCGGGAGACTTAAACCTTGACACGGTTATTAATAGAACGTGCTGGAGGGACAGATTCACCACCCAGAGACTCCCTATGCTGTGGAACAAAATCCCGGTACATGTGAGGCAGAGCACCTCGCTGGCCTTGTTCAAGAGGAATCTTGACCAATGGATGGGGGATCGCAGATATACCCCAGGGATTACTTCAGTGTCACTGCTTGACAGAGGCACAGCAAAATAATAGGCATAGTTTTATTCAAACTAAAGGGGTGGCGAAAGCCAAATAACTATGGGCTAGGCTTATAAATGCCCTTGGGCAGATAGCCTAGTATGAACCTATGAACCTATGAACCTATGAACCTATGAACTTGTCTCTGACCCCAGCAAGTATACTAATTCAGGGGTATTTCCTGATTTTCTAAGTGAACATCACCATATAGTCACTAATAGAGAAATCACCCACTAGCTAAAAACATTAATTTATAACTACCTGAAATGTACCTAACTTTCATCCTGACACTCAGTAATTTACTAATGTCCTTTAACTGGTCTTAATGAAAAACCTTACCCATAGTCAAAGCCATTAACAAATCCAACAATATATTCATGAATAATTTAAATACCTCATACCAAACTATTCATATCTACAAGATTAGAGACCAGGGAAAAACCTGGAAGAGGAGCATTAATTCTCTTCAAAGACAACTTTAACCCCACAGTCCTTGCACAAGCTAACAGCAATTCAGAAATGGATCCTAAATGATTCCTGTTAAAATTTCCAACAAACAGCCCAACCCCCCTTGTTATAACTAGTGCATACCTACCTCCACCAGCCATGCTATCAAAATTCAATACCCTCATTCTACAAATATATGCCAAAGCTACCCAAAACTCTATCCTAATCATTCTTGGAGACTTCAACCTTAATTACATAGGACCACAGTCCACTGATATGTCAGACTTTTTGACCAGCTTAAGTCTTACCCAAAGCAGCTCTGAAGCCACTGGACCAAACCTGCAGTCCAAGAGGCACACCTTACTAGGTCTTGTAATAGCTAGTAATCCTATAATGTTATCTAACCTCACACTGCATGCACCCTCCTTCAGTGATCACTGTCCCATAAATTAATCAGTACATAAACTAATATTAAAATATAAACCTAAACTTATCACCTTCAGACCCCAAACCATGCAGAATATCATTAATCTAAAAGAACACCTTGCCACCCTTGATTGGTCTCGCTTACTTGCCAAAAAAGACACCAGTGAAGCAGCTAACAATTTTGCCAATACCCTACTGCACTTGCAAAACAAATTCTTTCCAGTAGTACAAAGGCTACTTTGACCTCATAAACATGACTGAGTATGTAACAAACTCAAACACCTCTACAAATTACGTGTTGAATTGTGGCACAATTAGAAATACAACCCCTCCAATATACCTCACTGTGCAACCTAGCCAAACAATCCACCCACAAACACAAAAACAACCACCACCAAAGCAAATGCCAAACCTAAAAGATTTTGGAGAGAAACTAACCAAACTCTCATGCACTGACTCACATCAACAACAAAAATCTAACACCCCCACAGCCACTGTCTCCTCCCTTACATTCCATTATTCCAGTTCAAAAAGAGTAGAACCAAAGAGACTGAAACACAACTGGACCAAATACAAATAGATACTCCCCCATACTCAGATAACCCAGTCCCTTGATTAATTCATCTCTGTAAGGACTTTCTCTCCCACCCTCTCTCTCACATATACATCTGCATGACTAATAAGATATGGAAAACAGCAATAGTCACTTCTATTCCAAAACTACTTGAGACAACTACTGTGTTGCAGTACTGTCCTATCACAATGCTTCCTACTTTAGGTAAAATACTAGAAAAAAACATCTACAACCAAATTATTGCATATTTACATCAATAACATCTTTTATCCAGGAAGCAACATGAATTATAGTCTGGACGCAGCACTCAAACACAAACTGCTCTCTACTCCTTCACAGATGACATCCTACCCAATATGGACAAAAGAAACCTGGCAGGAAATGTCTTTACTAACCTCACAAAAGCTTTTGATTTAATTGACCATAACTTACTAATTGACAAATTAAGTGAAATAGGCATTAGTGATGATACAAAACCTTGGTTTGTAGAAGGTGTAGGTAGACACCACTACCTCTGAAACATCTCCTGTTGTGAAAGGAGTTCCCCAAGGTTTCAGTTTATCCCCTCTGCTATTTTCCATATCTCTAATACCTCTCATTCTTTATGCATATGACATGGTCATCTACAGGTCAAATAAATTTCACTCTGTTGTATAAACTCAGCTCCAAGATTACCTCAAAACTCTCAACAAGTGGCTTATAGGCCAGAAATGTATACACAGTAGTTAAAAAACAAAAGCAATGTTACTTGGAGCCAACCAAAAAAATAGCAAACTTCTAAAACATCTTTAAACAGTTAAAGATGTTAACACTATAGAAACTGTGACATCCTTCAAAATACCTTGGCATTTGGCATATTTCAACTATACATTCAAAATTATCACACAAAGATCAACACACTATTGTTCTGGGCAAACAAGCTATCATCTATTCTGTCCAAGCCAGCCAAACCTGCCATAGGCAAAGGAATACTTTTATTTTGATTTGAATATGGACTGCCCATTATAGCTGTAGCCTCAAATAAAATGTCACCAGCTTACAAACCATATCAACTAAAATATGCCAGTTCATTACTAACTCCCCCCAAAAATGAACACCCCCCTACTAGTTATCACTAATTTACAAAGCCCTTTCTCCTGAGACATCATCCGCTCTCACTCACAAACCTTTCACCAAAACCCCCACATATATCCTCAGGGGTATCTGACAATCTCAACCCACTCTGTTAACTCCAAAGGGTAAAGTTTATTGTACTGACCATGTATTCTCCATCCTAGCACCTAAACTATGGGACTCCATTCCCCTCTCAGTTCGAGGCATTCAAAAGAACTCGACTTCAGACAACAGCACAAGGAACATCTCTTCACCCAAGCAAAGTGCAGCTGCACTGACTCACTCAGGTCACATTACATGAACCCTCACACATCCCTTTATCCTTATCTCATCCTTCCTTATCTCATGTTGTCATCCCCTTATTTATTGCCTCTCATTCATCCCACTTCTCTCTTCTCTTTACTTCTCTCTCACACTTCTCCTTTCTCCTCCTCTTCCCTCTGCATGACTCTCATCTTTTCTCTGTCTTCTCTCCATGGTATCCTTTCTTGCAACTATTCTCACTCACCTCTTCTCATGTCTTCATACCTCTCTCAATACAATGATATGCCACTATCCTTGTAGCATAAGCTGTCTCAGTCATTATGCCTACCTCTTATCCCTAAAGCTATGCAGAGCACAACTCCATTCTTCTATTCATATTTTGACATTGTAAACTGCTACCTTTGCTGATTGTTTATGAAGCTTTCTGTCTTTTCTTTTTTGTTCTACCCACTCTGTTTGCCCTTGCTGCATTTGGGCTCACTTTGGTCCCCTACCCTACCCCCATTCCCATCCACCCCTAATCAATTTCCTTTATATCTGACCTTTCTGACTTCACCCTCATCCCCCTCACTTCCTTTGCACATCACCCTATCTAGTTCTATTTCCTAAGCCCCACCTACAGCTATTAATATTAATCCTTTCTCCACCCTCTGCTTTATTCCCCTCTATATTCTTACCTATTATACAATCTTACCCCTCCACACACTCCCTAGTCTCTCTTGATTTACCCTCCCATTTCATTACACTATGATTCTCTCTTTCTCTCCCTTATTATCTCCTCTTCTCCCTCTCCTTACATCCTTTATTCTTATACACCTTTACACCTTCACCTCTTATCACAATCACCTATATCTGCAACCTTGTTTTCCCACTTCTTACTATACTACATTTTCTTTTACCCATTACTCCTCTCTCATATTTTCCTCTCTTTTTTCTTGTACTGAATTTACTCTCCCTAAAATCAAACTTCCTCTCATAAGCTCTCCCCCACTTGGTAGAATCAAGCACAAAAACTTCTGCTTCTCTCCCTTTATTACTCTCCTTTTTCACCATCTCAACACTCTACCTCAGGGGACAATCGTCCTAACCTGGTCCCAGTTATAAGCCATCCACTCTTTCCTCTGACTATCCAACTACCTTGCACTGACATAACCCTCACGCCAAAGTTCTAATGCTTTACTCCATTAAATTCACAGTATCCTCAATAAGACATCTGACTTTCACTCTTGGATAGACCAATATTCTCCAAACATCGTTACTCTGTCTGAAACTTGGCTAAAACCTTATAACAATGACAATGAATTTCTCCCTTTTGGTTATAACATTATACGTTATGACAGAACATATAAAAAAGCCGGAGGTGTTGCCATTGTATACTCTGATTTCCTGACCCCTAACACCCTCTTCCATACTGCATTCCTCTTTTCACCCAGCTGAAGTCATCATTGCTGATTACAAACTTAATAAACACAAACACTTAACAATAGTCACCATCTATATTCCCCCTGGAAATAATATTCCCTTATTAGAAGAGATTCTTCATTGGATGTCTGATAATATACACAACAAGACCATAATACTTGTTGATGTTGATAATAATTAGTTTACCATCTGCTCTAATTCTCCTGCTTCTAGTCTAAACCTATATGGTTACACTCAACTTATCTCTACTCCAACTTTTCATCATAAGCCTACCAACACTAGCTCCATCATTGATTGGATTCTAGCGTCTAATCCTCACCTCTAGCACTACCCTGAATCCCTCCAGATTTCCAAAGTGATCATAGTCTTGTATCTATCCAAACATTTTCCTCCCATCAGTGTCAACCTCATAAATTCAAAGAATGCTGTAAGCTAACTAATTTTGACCCTCGGACTTTTAAAAACTTTTTTCCAAGCTATTGATTGGACCTTTCTCTCTTTCCTACCTTTGGATGATGCTGTATTTTAGTTTAACTCTATCTTCCTTAATACTCTTGACTCTCTTGCCCCTCCCAGATCTGCCAGAGTCAAATCGCAGTGTTTTCCTTGGCTTTCTAACTTTACACTGTCTCTTATTCACAAAGGAGACAATGCATGGAAACCCTGGATCAAAACAAAATATTCCATTAACTTTCAATTATATAGGGAACTTCGGAATCTGACTAAAAAGCACATTATTACTGATAAGAAGAACTTCTATCTCACACACCAAACTTCTTCATCTAGAAACCCTAATAAGTTTTAGAACACTATTAATCATATTCTCCATCATTGCACTCCTTCAACTCCCATCCCACGTCTTAATAACTCACCACTTGAAACTGCATCTCTCTTTAACTTATACTTCATTGATACCTTCAGTAAACTCACACAGACTTCCAACCCCCCCAATCCTTTACCTATTACCACCTCTTGACCAGACAGCTTCTCCTTCTCATTAAACACAATTCCTACTAACTATATTAAAAACCTGTTTCTTAAACTAAAACCATGTTCACCTTCTGTTGATAAATTTCCACCTTACTTCCTTAAGATTGCCACTAATTCTATAGCATATCCTGTCTCCATCCTTATTAATCGTTGCATTAGAAAATGAACTGTGCCCACTATTTGGAAAAAAATCCCACATAATACCCATCAGCAAGGGTGGGAATTCTACAGAACTTTCTAATTATTTGCCTATAGGTATTCTCTCTTCTCTTTCCAAAACTCTTGAACATTGTGCTCACAAATGAATCTTAACCTGTCTTATTCAAGAAAACCTGATTACCTCTACCCAACATGACTTTCATCCTTACCACAATATAACTACTGTTCTCATCTCTTTTATCAACTTTATCTGTCTTGCTAGAAATAACAATAAACTTGTGTCGTGCCTCTTCTTAGACCTTTTTAAAGCCTTCAACACTGTCTCCCACTCCATCCTTCTCTCCAAGTTAGCCCAACTCAACTTATCCAATTCTACTATCTCTTGGTTCAACAGCTACCTTTCTGACAGGATGCAATCTGTGAAATGGCTCTCTACTTTCTCTCCCTTTTAATATGGGTGTTCCCCAAGGCCCAGTTTTAGGTCCTCTTCTATTTAACATCTTTACTAACCAACTTTACCAATCTTGTCCCCAGTCCTCCCTCATTCAGTATGCTGAGGACTCCACTATTATCTCTTTTGCTGATAACCCTACAGATATACTAAATATTACACAAAATCATTTAACCTTACTGAATCCTGGCTATCTAACAAGCAACTCATTCTTAACCCTAAAAAGACTAAACTCCTCCTCCTCCTCCCAAAATCCCTCTACCACCTGAAATCATCATTTACCATCTCCTCATTACATAATAATTTCATTTCCCCTGAAACCCAAAGCTTAGTTTATTGTATGGAAATGAAAGGTTGCGTACCCCTGACACTAGAATCTCACTCACACATGCCTACCTCCTTCCTAACCTATTTTATGGCTCACAAATCCTAACTAATCTACAGCCTTCTCTTCTTTACAAATTAGAATCGACCTATAATAACGTAGCAAGACTGGCTGTCAAGCTGTCTTTCAAATGTCATAATTGCCTAGCTCTGAGGACACGTAACTGGTTAGTTTCCTAACCAGCTCTTATTATCTCAACTTCAAGTTATTCATTCCATTCTAAATAAACCCCACAACTGCCCTAGTCTCTCAGCACTTATCTCTCTTTACACCCCCTTGATCTCTCAGAAGCTCTGATCAACACTTACTTCAAATTTATAAACCTAATAAATCTATTGGAGATTATCTCTTCAGCTCTTCTCTTGCCTCCCATTGGAACAAACTTCCATTGCCCTTGAGAAATATCTCCAATGTTCATGAATTTAAGAAAATACTAAAACTACATCTAAATAGTACCTGGTCTTGTCTCTGTAATCATCTGACTTGAACCCCTTCCCACTCTAGCTCTTCTTTCTTCCTACTACCTTCCTTTTGTTATCTTCTCTGTCTCCTTACTTTCTACTTACAGTTATAATATACTATTACTGCTGATATTGTCAAATTCCATGTAAATATTTGTCTTGTACTGTATCACATTTTATTCTTACTGTTGTTATGTAGAGATGTTCTCCCCAGGCCTCCACTGAAAAAAAGGTTATGCCCAGTTGGACCATCCTGGTTAACAAATGTCAAATAAATACATAAATACTCTTGCATCTATATATACAATGTATATGTACACACACACACACACACACACACACACACACACACACACACACACACACACACACACACACACACACAGTTATTCTGTATACTCAAGGTATAACATGGCAGGCTTAATTTGTTAATTAATTTACAAATTACAGTACACTTTAAATACTTATTGCGCATTACATAAAATGCAAAGGTATAGACCTGAAATACAGATATTATAGGTTTGGTAAACTATTAAGATAAGTTATCTAAAGAATAGGTAGTAATAGTTATTCAATGCACTCAAGGCACATTAGTCAGAAATTAAGGACACAAACAATGCAAAGGTATAGACTTGAAATATAGAACGTATAGGTTTTAGTAAACTATTATAGTTCATAAAAGTTAAAAAAGGTAAGTAGCATTATATAGCAAATTTAAATAAAAAAATATAGACACAAGTTAAAACAGAATATGGTAATTATGCTTGATAGGCTATACAGCATGCGGCAGGAAAAACCTCTGTATCCAATGCAGTAAAAAGAAATTAAGGTAAAAGGCATAACTGAGGTGAGTCAAGTGGGCTCAACAGTTGAGGCAAATCTGGCAAAGATCCAAGACATGCAGGGGGATGCTGATAAAAGGGCACAATGCAAAGTTGCCATTCCAGTCCCGGGAGTAAGGTTGTATGTGTACAGACAAAACAAGGGGCACTTTTTCCCTACGTACCAAAATTATTGGCTAAGCAGCTGATAATGTACAACCATCAGCTACTAGGTTATGTAGGTTTTCAGAAAATTTGGACTATCATAAAGTAAAAGTTTAAAATCCTCAGCTAAAAAAAATATGTAAAGAATTTCAGGAGGAATATATAATATGTCTGCAGTCTAACCCTACATTAAAAAACTCAGTTGCAGAGAGTGCCAGTTTCATAGAAAGCATGGTACCATATACAGATAGATTTTGCAGGACCTCTTCCTCCAGCAAAAGGGGGTTAAATAATGTACAGGTTTTAAATATATCACTCATACATCAGAACTTAGACTTGTGCTGCGGTAGCGTTGTCGCCTCACAGCAAGACGTTGTCCCGTTTGATTCTCAGCTAGAGTGTCTTCTGTGTGGAGGCATGCGTGAATGGGCGTGTCTTCGTTGAAGGTTGTGCATCAGGGCTGGTAACTCGGCACGTAAAAATCCACTACCAAACATTAGTGGACCGGAGTTCCGCTGTGGCAACCCCTAAACCGGGATAAGCCGAAAGACACAACAGCAACAACATCAGAACTTAGACTTAAAGGCTCTAAAGACTATAAATCTAGGTAAAATAAAAATCAAATCATAAAATTAAGAGACTTCAATCCAAACAGGCCATAAATGCTCAGGTGACACCTAGTGGTCAAAATTAAAATTACAGGTTTACCAAATAAATTTCTTTTATTTTCAAATCATGAGTCAGGTAGCATAAAGCATAACTATATACAGTAGTTAGTTAGTAATATAAATGTAAGGTAACTGCAGAAGCAGGCCCCAGTAGATTTTTCATCAGGGACCTCAGGGGCAACTGTTACATTAGGGACTTCCATTTTGAAGTAGTTATTAGGCATTAGACAGGCTAAAGGGTAAAATAAATTGTGTTTCATTTATGCATAAAAGACAGTTAAGCAGAAAGAGAAATAACCTTGCTGTAAATTCACTTTTTTTTAATAACGCATCTGTACTCAGTGCATTTGTGTTTCAAAATGTGACTAGAAATCACATAAATGCAATTAGAGCATCTCATTTGCACAGGATAGTCACAAATTTTTCATATTCCTCATTTATATCTCATTATTCCCTTATTTGTATAAGTTTTTCACAAAGTGGTCTACTGTATCTGAATCACACTTAAGCAGAGCTTCTTTACAACATTACATAAACCTGCTGTACTTATGTGTAATGACTAAGAATACCACTCAAACACTCCTCATCATCGAGCCAAATACAGCCTCAGAACACCTTTCTTCACAGGTAGCATTCCATACTCTTCTGGAACCATGAACAAGTGATACTACACTGACTTCTGCCATATCGTTTATGAACTTTTCTTAAGTAGGCACCAGTCTCCAACTGCCTGCTATTACCTGCTACCTCGGGTAAATCTCTTAAGGGAACCAGAGTCATATCCTTGCTTTGCCCAATATCCACTGCTACAGATTCCCATAGATACTGCAAATATCCTGAAAACCTGGCATGCCAAGCAATCCTCCCTGGGTCAGTTGGTACCTTGTGAGACTGCTAACGCACAACATTAAATATATTAACTGCATGTAGTATCTTATTATACGTAACTACATGTATCAGTTCTTTAAGTACAGCACTAAACTTAGTAGGTAGCACATCTAATAATGAGTTTTCTGGAAGCAAATATTGATTATTAATATAGTAACTGTTTGCTTATCTAAACAGTATAGCAAAGATGAGCACAATGGATGGTACTCCATAATGTGTAATAAAAATGCAGGCTAGCCAGTGGGCATGTCAGTGGCAGTAAAAAATGTATGCACAGTGGGGCAGTGCCTTTATAATTGGTGAGTGTGGACAATTACCCCCTTGACAGTGTCAAGGGAACATTACCTGAAATACAAACTGGAGCATAAATATGACTGCAGTAGCACACAGTATTTCCTCCATGTTACAGAGCACATCTACATGTATTTACATAAGCATGTACTGTACACTGAGCAAAACACGTATTGCTATGTCTGGCCCTATGCACTTGTTTATTAAAGCTGTGGGAATGGCAGTGTGTACTTCTGGCAACAGCCATATTTCTCTGCAGCTGAATGTCACTTCAGCCATGTGTCCCCAGTCAAATGTACCACAGGGAAATGTCTCAATGCCTAGGCTCCTGAACCATATAATAATATAGAATGAATTTGCTATAAACTATAACAATAGAACTCACCACTGCCTAGGTCTCAGAGAATTAAACTGGTTAGACCTATCTCTTTCTCTGTTAACTATAATACACAGACCTGTCTGTAAGCCAGAAAATTGCCTGGCTTTTATCAACTTAATACAACACTATATCCCCAATACAATTTTATGTTCTAGAAAAAAATCACTAATCACTATAAGCAAGTAATCTAATACTGCAGGTAACTCTCTCTATTTATTTTTATTTATTTATTGACATTTGTTAACCGGGTTAGTCCAACTGGCCAGAAGCCCATTTTCAGTGGAGACCCAAGGAGAAAAGCTCCAAATTACAAAAGAAGTTTCTTATGAAATTCACACACAAAAAGCATTTACAGTACAAATAGTAATTCATGCTACAGGATAGTACACAAGTTACTGTTCAAAAAATAAAACCATAGATGGAAAAAAATAAGCAAAGTGAAATAAGTCTAAAGAGATAATAATATACATTCCAAAATTGAAGACTTCATAATGGAGAGAAGAAGTTAGCTAAGTATACATGTTAGGTACAAGTTTAGAATAGAGGCAGAGCGTTGCAAAAATTTCAAGTGGTGGGAATATGATATAGGAGAGAAAAGGAGTTTAGGTTGGGTCATGGCAGGGGCAAGACTTGGTGTTGAGAAAATGCAGTTTAAGTTCTTTTTTAATGTGCAGAGGATGGGTGATGGAGAGAATGGGTACAGGGAGTTTGTTCCAGGCTTGGGCAACAGAATAATTATACAGATGTTTACCCACATTTTTTGGATGGTAGATATTTAGAAGTTGCTGGTTAGAGGTACATTGGGGCCTAGGTGGGGAGTAGGGGGATACGAGGAAGGATACAACTGTGCATGAGGATGGTTTGTGTAGAATAGTGTATAATATTTGAAATTGTGATAGCAAGAGTTGTTGGGGGAGTTCAAGCCATTGGAGGGCATTTAGTGCTAGGCAGTGGTGTGAGTTGTAAGGGGAGTTCATAATGAATCGAGCTATTTTGTGGTAGGTTTGTTGAAGTTTGAGCAAGGTAGTGGACTGAATATTAGTTAGAATTGGGAAAGCATATAGAAGGGAGGAGAGAAGAAGTGTATGAGCAAGGGAGAGTCTGGTATTGGAATTTAGGAATTTTTCATTGCGGTATAGTAAGCCTAGTTTCTGATTAGTGTTTTTTGATACTTTGAAGTAAGTGGAGGTTAAACTTAAGTTCATCATCAATGATGACACCAAGGAGCTTTGTGTGAAGTTCAGGTTTTATGATAGTGCTATTGGAGAATGTAATAGTTAAAGTAGATTTGTGATGAAAGAGGGAACGTGGGAGAAAGACCTGGAGTTTGTATTTTTAGGGTTAAGGATTAGTAGATTATTGGACAGGCATTTTTCAGTAGATAGAAAGGTACTTTGGGTTAGGGTAAGAAGTTCAGCGATATTGCTGGAGGTGGAGATGAGAGTTGAGTCATCTGCATATTGGATGAGGGAGGATTTTTGGCAGGATGTGTATAGTTCATTAGTAAATATATTAAACAGGAGGGGACCCAAGATGGAACCCTTTGGAACACCAGTTGGTACTGGAATAAAGTGAGAGAAAGATGACAGCCATCTGATAGATTGCTGCCTACAAGAGAAATAGCTAGAAAACCAGGCTAGGGAGGTTGCAGATAGGTTGAGATTAGCCAGTTTGGTAAGCAGTATAGGGTGAGACACCATATCAAAAGCTATGGATAGGTCAAGAAAGAGACAGGATATGAGTTGGTTGTTGTCATTGGCCTCAGCGATAGCATGGGTAAATGATAGGAGGGCTGTAGTTGTACTATGGTTAGGGTGGAAGCCATGCTGAGTGGGAATGAGAAGGTTATGCTGGAGGAGATAGTTGAGAAGCTATGAATGAATGCATTTTTTGAGTATCTTGGAAAGAGGGGATAGGATGGCAATGGGTCTGTAGTTAGATGGGTTGGTTGAGTTTCCTCCTTTATGGAGGCAGATTGTGAAAAAGGATTTCCAAATGAGATGGACAGTGGTTTCTTGAACTGACCTGTTGATGAGAATGGATACAGGATAGGCTATAGATTCAGCAGCTAGTTTGAGGAAGATAGAAGGGAGATTGTCTGTGGAGGGAGAGCAGGGTTTCAGCTTCAGAAGAATTGTTTTAATGTAAGAAGTGGGAACAGGTTGAAAGGAGAAAGGGTTACTATTGAGTGGGTGTGGGAGAGAGTGAGTATGTATGGAGTTAGAGTTGGAGGGAGTGAGGTTTTGGACTGTATCAATGATGTGTTTATTGAGGAGGGTAGCAGTCTCTAGTGTACATTTGTTTGGGAAAGGAGAGGAGTTGGAAGGGTGACCAGGAGAAAGAATGTTGTTTCGAGTTGACCAGAACTTATGAGGGTTGGATTTGCCATTGAGTTGGGAAGAGTTATAGCAGTTTTGTTTGTCTTTATTTATTTGTTTTTTGACAAGTTTCCATTTCCGTAGTTCATGATAATGCTGTAGCAGGGATAGTTCTTTTTTTTTTTAACCCAGGCTTTCCAGACACTATCTCTTTTGTCCATAAGAGATCTAGTATCCTTGGTAAGCCAGAGAGCATAATTTGATTTGATTCTAATTTTCCTGGATGGGGCAAGAGAGTTGAGGGTATCCAGGACAATGCTATTGAATTTGCTCATTGCGTCAATGGGGAGATGGTGAAGGATGGACCAGTCAATATTAGATAGTATGGAGTTGAATTGCATGGTATTGAAGTCAGTAAGTAAAAGTGGGATTTGGGTGTTTAGTTGGAATGTCTTAGAATAGAGGTGGGAAGATGATCACTTAGGGAGTCTAATAATGTAGTTGGGCTATGGTAGAGGTTTGGGGAGTTGGTGAGAATCCAGTCAATAGTAGAGCTGGAGGATGAGGTTTTATGGAAGTGGGTGGGGGATTTTATCAGTTGGTGGAATCCATGAAGGTTTATACCAAGTTGCGGAGAGTCATTTGTAAATTTGGACCAGTCTATATTGACATCACCAAGGATGGGGATTTCATAGTGTATGTTATGGGAGAACCAGGATAGGATATTTTCAAGGGTGGTGATATTGTTTCCAGGGGGAATATAAACGGAGGCAAAAGCAAATTTCTCGTGTGGATTAAGGTGGCAGTTTAGAATGACCAGTTCTGCTGGGTGGAAGTCTGGGATAGGGATAGTGATGGGTGAGCGATTTAGGCTGTCTAAGTAGAGGATGGCTACTCCACCCCCTTTTTTAATGACTCTGTCAGAGTGGTAGATATTATAGCCAGGTGGGAGAATTTCATTGATTGTGATATGTGGTTTGAGCCAGGTTTCAGATATGGATAGAATGTGAGGGGAGGTATGGGCTATTCATGTGTGTAGGTCAGTGATATTGTTAGTGAGACTTTGTATATTTAGTGAGAAGATAGGTTTTTCTATAAGGAAGAGCATGGTTTGGGAGGAATGGGGTGGACAGACGTATGAAGGGAGTATAACTAAATATTAGAATCACATCCCTCCACCGAAGAAATCCCTTCAGAATGAAACTCATTTAAAACACAACTTAAACTTTACTTATCACATCAATGGATCTGCACCTGCATATCTTCAGAGTAAGTGCCATTGTAAATTTCAGCTTGCCATACAGTCAAACCATTTCTCTTCCCTTGAATTCTATGTCCCATGAGCAGTCTTTACCAATACCTGAATAGTTTTACTAGTATCTCCCTGTCATATGTACAGTTTTGCAACATTGTTCACCAACTTACCTCTATATTTCTAATATAAACCTTATGATAGCCAAAACTGTCTCTGAACCTGCCTAACAAACCCATAACCTAACTCGCTAAATGGGTAAAACATTATTTTGGTGCAATATGTCATTGTTATTTACATAACTCTCTGTATAGCTCATTCTATATATCTCTATCTGCATTATGAAAACTGTACACTGTACGTTTATGGCATATATTGGCGGTGGGTAAGCTTCTTTTATTTATTTATAGTACTGTTTTGTTTATATATTCATATATTTCTACTGAATGTTCCTGTTGATGTATTTGTTTTGTTTCTGCTGTAAAAAAGCTTTCAGTGTTTTGCTTTATTTATTTTTAAGTATCTTATTTTAATTTTTGCTTTTACTATTTACTTTGACTGACTTGAAAACCGCGGCGGTGGTGCTGCGGTAGCGTTGTCGCCTCATAGCAAGACGTTGACCCGTTCGATTTTCAGCTAGAGCGTCTTCTGTGTGGAGGCATACGTGAATGTGGCATGCCTTCATTGAAGGTTGTGCGTCAGGGCTGGTAACCCCGTATGTAAAATCCACTACCAATCATTAGCGGACCGGAGTTTCGCTGTGGTGACCCCTAACTGGGAAAAGCCGAAAGACACAAACAAACTCTGACTGACTTCATACCCCACCTCTTAACTACAACACTAGTATTTTCTGCCATAACGAGTTCCTTCCCTCACTTCCACTTCTATGAATTTCTAATCTGTGCATATGACCTCAACTACAATACTGACATTTTCTGCTCTACCAAGTTCCTTCGTTCACTTCCATTTCTTTGCATTTCTAATCACTAATCACAAGATCTATTATTGATTTGACAAACTCATTACTACACCGCTTCAGTTGCTCATAGTTTAACATCTACTGAATGCATAAGAATGTTTTGTACTCTAATAATTTTCTTTACTTCATATGAATGTAATCTAATTAGCAAATGTCTGTATAATTGTTAATGTATAATGTATGTTCGTGCATATTAGTAAATGTCTGTTTAAAAATGTAATAAGTTTGAGCATTTCACCAAGGGCCTCTGCTGAAATTTTTTTTTTGACTAACCCAGTCAGACAAACCCAATAAACAAAAACAAAATAAAATAAAATATTTATTTACAGAAATTTGTTAATTGGGCAACTAGAGTGGTCCAAGAATCTTTTTCAGCCACATCCTGTGCCAGCATGCAAAAACAATAGCAGAGACAGACTGATTACAATAAATTACAATCAGCTAGAGTGCATACCCTAGGGGCGACAACTGCAAACCTTCTTCCTCTTAGCCCATCCCCACCCCTTTCATCTGTTTCACTGTTGATACATTTTGCTTAACTTATCTGTTTTATGTTACGGTATTTAACCCCTCTCGATAGAGTCATAGCCTTCAGTCCCTCCCCCTCAATACTTATTCTTCATTAATTAGGTACTTCCTGCTTTTCTGTCCCTTTTCAGCCAGCATGGGGCACCCCTGAGTTATCTGCTCACTCAACTTACGTTACTGATTATTGTTTTCCTTCATCTTGTACCTTCTTCTTGCAGAGTCAATCCGTTCTTTTTCCCCATGCTATGCTTGGACTCACACCGCTCCCCTACCCTACCAACATTCTCACCCACCCCTTCATTTCCTTTATACTTCTCTAGTCTCCACCCCCTTCATTTCTGACTAATCCCCTCACCCTCCCAATTCTCTTTCCCCTCCCCTCCCATATACCTTAATCCCCTGCTACCATATGTCATTTCATATACTTTCCCCTAATCTTCTCCTCTCAAAGCTGCCTTAGTCCCCTTTCTGTCAATCACCTATCTCTCTTTAAACCTCCTACACCTTACTGCTCTTACTAACATTCACCCAACTCTTCCCGACTATGTCACCTCACCACCTTCTTATCCCCTTTCTCCTCCTACTAGCACTATCTACTTCATATCATATACCTCTGCATTACATAGCATCAACACCAACTCTCTCAAACAACCATCACCCACATAGCTAACCTCGCACACTTCTAATCTCTCCTCACCTATTTCCTATCTTTCCTACCACCCACTATTCAATTAAGACTTATCCTAATGTTTCACTTTCCACATTTATAAAACCCATAACTCCAGCTCTGGGAGTTTCTGGTTAAAGGCTTATTGTGCTTGCTTATTTGAACTGTTTTTTTCTGAAATTGGTACGCCTTGTTTGCTGTAGCATAGACTAAATTCAGACCTGCTAAATCTAGCTTTGTTTGTGTAACTTGAGCGCTAATCCAGACCATCTTTTTTTTAGAGAAGGTTCCCCCTGCACCCTAGTGGCAGGAGTGTGTGGTTGGAACTTGTCTGATCAAAAACTGCTGGAACGGGGCTCAGTTTTTAGCTTTTTATTGGTTAATTGGTTAATTTGAATTAGAACTAGCCAGTTTTTAGTTTTAGCACTCAAATCTCTTTCTTTGAGCTAAGCACTTGTTCAGAACTCGTAAGCACTAAATAAACTACAAATTACTACAGCACTCAACTTTCCTCACTTGTCTAGAGAAAAACTGTTTTCAATACTTAATAAATTAGCACCTATCCAGGCATGTCTAAGGGTCTGCTCCCGGTGTTTTCTCCTGTCTACCTGATGAATCTGGGCATCTTGGGGAAATGCAACAATTGCCTCATGTACACAGAAAACCCTCTCCTCCTACCACCCAACACTACAACCTGTGAGAGATGCACTTATATAGCCAAACTGAAAGCAAAGCTCTCTTCACCCAAGACTGGACTAGACAGTCAAGAGGAGAAGGTAAACACTTGCACCACACCACAATCATCACATGGTCCCTCAAGGGTCTATATTATATCACTGAACGCTTAAAAAAATAGAACGATGAATAATCGAATCCATGTAAGTGAAAGCTTGCAATCTCGAAAGCTCAGAACAATGATTTTTTTCCAAGGGGAAATAAATCGCTGTTCCAAAAAAATTAAAAAAAAAAAATTGAAATAATACATAAAGTGGGGGCTTCACCCCCCAGTGTGGGGAGCTGTGCCTCCACACCCCCCCTACTTAAATATACCAACTCCGAGATCACACTACAGTGCCAAAAATGACAAAATAATGGATGCGGCCAAGTGAATTCTTTCCCTGGGAAAGAATTCACTTAAAAGCTGCTTCGCTATTTTGCGTTTTCATTGTTTTAATTTCGACCAAGACGCATTCGATATAATGCATCTTTGGTCATCTAATAGGAGCCCTCCCTCAAAACCTATACCACCAAAACACACACATAGAAACACAAAACACACACCTACATTCGCGGAGGCTCTCAATAAAAATCTGCTCAAGCAACAGAGACCTCCAAAGCAGAAACACAAGAACTTCCACCACCTAACACAACCCAAATGACACATAGCCCACAAACTCAGTGTGCCATTCAACCACAGCCCATAAGGCATAACAACGTACCCAACACTCTAGTTATAGGTGACTGTATTGTCAGGCACACTGATGTTCCACTCACCAGGCTAAACAAGGAGAAAGTTACAGTCAGCTACTGGTCGGGTGCCAGGATCTGCCGCCACATAATGCACGCACTCAGGTCACTCCAGAACAAGTACAAATATGACTATGTCATTGTCCATATTGGTGTGAATGACCTGAGACGTAACACCCTGGACTACATGAAAAGAGACATGGAGGAGCTCTTCGATCTTGTAGCCCAAGAAGGTATGACCCTACCCCTGACTAGCATCCTGCCATCACCCAGAATGATACCACAGCACAAGGACAACATGATTGACTTCAATAATTAGCTAAGCTTCTGGTGTCATTTTAAGGGGATCCAGTATCTGTCTGCCTGGGATGACATGATCAACAAACCAGAATGCTTTGCCAGAGATGACCTGCATCTTTCGCCCTTGGGATTCCGGATACTGGCTAAGGATCTTGCCACCCCTAGAGTGCTTTTTTTAGGCAAGGTTCAAATGACAAATTCACCACCATAACAGGTACAAGCAAGCAAAATCTGAGGGTAATCCTACTCAATGCTAGAAGTCTAAACCTCAAAATGCATTCACTCGAGGCACTCCTTAAAATGGAGAACATCGACATCTGTGCAGTGACAGAGACCTGGTTCAAGGCTCCATGAGAGCAGTCCAGCATTACCAGGCTATACTTCATACCACACCTTTTGGCCACCTAACCTGGACTGAAACACTAAAGGCAGAGGTGTGTCCATATTCATTAAAGATATCCACACCTCCAGGCTAGTTGCACAGCATAATACATCCAAGATTATCCAAGTGCAACTAACTCTGGGCAAGACCGTAATCCAAATTGTAACTTGCTATCGATACCCCACCATGCCCCAGGATTCCCACTCCTCATTTCTTGATACACTGGAAAATATTAGGGTACAACCCAACACCCTAATAATGGGCGATTTCAAGTACCCCACCATTAACTGGGAAAACTACTCATGTACCAACTCTTTTGCTCAACGTTTTCTGGAATTCATAAATTCCAACACCTTGGATCAACCTATCCACACCCCCACCAGGGGCAGCAATATCCTAGACCTGGTTATTCCCAACATGGACGACCAGTGTTCCACACCAGAAGTCAATTCCTCGTTGGTCAGATCTGACCACAAGCTAATCACCCTAGACATCCACATCCCGCCCCCACCCCCCATTAGGGAAATCACTGTTAAAAATTTCTCCAAAGCCAAATTCACGCTTCTTAAGACAGAAGTGGCAAACTTCACGGCACCCATGCAGATGGACAACAGAGGTACAACTTCTGAATCCTACAGAAATGCACTTTATAAGCACTTAAACGAGTGCATGGATCGTGCAGAACCAAGATGCTATCCTCCAAAAAAGGAAGCCAATCTGGTAGTCCCCTGCCATAAACAAACTCTACAACAGAAGAAAGAAACTGTTGCAAAAAAGAGTAAAATCCCATGATTGGAGGAACTCCCTGGTCAGTCTCAGTAAGAAGCTGAGATCCCTCATAAAGTCCTCATAAGCTATTTACGAAAACAAAATTGCCACTGATTCTAAAGACAACCACAAAGCATTCTATAGCTATGTCAAGAATCTCAATGGCAACACTCAGATCTGCTCTGAGTTAAAGCGCAATGGCATTAAATATACAGAACCAACTGATATTTCCAACATCCTGGCAGATAGGTTTAATGCTAACTTTACCCCCTCTCACCCCCTAAAGGGCCCATCTCTATACGGGAAAAATGCAAAGTTCCTGTAATCACGGCTGCACAGGTAAAAACCACACTCTCCAAAGGCAAGAAGACAGCATCCATGGGACCTGACAACATCTCAGGCTGCTTTCTACATGAACTACAGAATGAACTGGCATGCCACCTAAGCATCATGTTCAATCATAGCCTCACCTCAGGCTTTGTGCCCACTGAATGGAGCACAGCGACAATTATCCCACTCCACAAAAGGGGAGCCACCACGGACCTCGGGAACTACTGCCCCATTAGCCATATGAGCCTGGTCTGCAAGGCCATGGAACGTATCATCAATGGAACTTATAAACAAAGACATTGGTAATCTCCAAACTCTGGACCCCACTCAATTCGGGTTTGTAAAAGGCAGATCATGTCTCCTAAACCTGATAGACTTCTTTGAAGCAGTCACCAAAGCTTTAGACAAGGGTAAGGTAGTTCACACAGCCTATCTAGATCTTGCCAAGGCTTTTGACACCATCCCTCACTCTGGAATTATAGATAAACTCACTAAACTAGGTATAAATCCCTATGTCACAAGATAGGTTTCCAACTGGCTCACTGACAGAACCCACATTGTGAAAGTAGCAGACTACAAATCCAACTTCAGACCAGTGACAAGTGGAGTACCACAAGGTTCAGTCCTGGGTCATCTCCTGTTTGCTATCTACTTTTCTGAAGTACAGGCTAACACAGAAGGTCTTTGGCTAATGAAGTTCGCAGATGACTACAAACTAGGAGCCATAACTGAAACTCCTAAGAATGTGAACATCCTACAAAAGGGCCTCACTGAGACAGATACTTGGTGTCAAAGCCATGACCTCAAGCTCAATGCCAAAAAGTGCATTGTCATCCCCTGTGGTAAACACACTGTACTCATGAGCTACCACATAGGTGGTAGCCTACTTAACAGCGAAAGTGTGATAAGAGACCTTGGGACACAAGTGGACAGTAGTCTCTCCTTTGATAATCATATTGCCACAGTAGTCAGAAAATCCTTCTATGTGGCACATGTCATCACAAAATGTTTCTCATCCAGGAAAAAAGAGGTCATTGATCCCTCTACTCGTCACTCATTAGACTCATTATAGAGTACAGCGCCCCTTTTGGTATGTACCTCACAAGACATCTACAACAACTGGAAAGGCCACAGAAATACCTCAAAAAGGGGAGAGCTGCAAAAGCCATAGCCTACCCTATCTCCATCCTGATTAACAGAACTATCACTGAGGGAACTATCCCATCTATCTGGAAGATCTCACATATTATCCTCCTGCATAAAGGTGGCATCTCCAATGAACTATCAGACTATAGACCTATTGCTATATTATCTCCACTGGCAAAAATCATGGAGAAATGCATTCATAGACAACTGTTAAACAACCTAATAGATAACTTATTAGGCAACTGTCAACATGGCTTTAGGCCATTTCACAGCACCACTGCTGCCCTCTTATTCTCCTCTGACTGTATTAACAAAAATCGAAATAGCAACACTCTGTCCTCATCCCTCTTTATTGATCTCTCTAAAGCCTTCGATATGGCTAACCATCAACTTCTCATAAAAATGCTCAAAAAAACATCACTAGATGCGCTGGTTATACAATGGTTTCAATCCTACTTAAACAATAGGCTATTCTGTGGGAGAACAACTTATCTACCCATAACCCCATTGCGCTCGGTGTCCCCCAAGGCTCTATATTAGGACCTCTCCTATTTTCTATTTTTGACAATGACCTATGTTCTGCAATACCTCAAGCTACCTGTATACAATACGCAGATGATTCCACATTAATATGCTCAACCACCAGACCTTCAGACCCTCACCCAAAATGTGTTTAACAGAGTCAAGAAATGGCTTCTACACTGTTGCCTCATCTTGAACTCCAAAAAAAAACAAAACTCCTACTATTCATTCCCACCCTTAGGGCTGCCCTACTTAACTTTATTGTTACATCAAACAACGGTGCCATCATATCTCCTGACTCAACTACAAAACTACTAGGGCTACTAATTGATAATAACCTTAACTTTGATACTCACATTAACAGTGCTATAAAAACAGTCAACAAAAAACTAGGCTTCCTCTATAGAATCAAATCCTTTCTGACCCCACTAGCATGGGCTACTATTGCCCACATCCACTTAATCTCTGCCCTACTCTATACTTCGCCTATATATACTAACCTGTCTAAAAACAACCTGAACAAGCTGGCTGTCTCCTACAATAATATTACCAGATTTGCAACAGGTTCCACATTCAGAACCCATCACTGTATTAATTATGAACAACAAGGATGGCTAGAGTTGCCAAATTTACTACTATTTAACCAATTAACAGTTGCCCACAAAATCCTGTATAAGCCAATCACCCTCTACAGCAACCTTAAGACCCTACGCTCATTTAATAAAATATTAGTACAAATAGGTAAAACCAACAATATGGCTGGTGACTCTTTGTTCTCTAATAGCGTGGGCAAAACCTGGAACTCACTCCCCAGTGACTTGACCTCCCTTTCCTCAACAACACTATTTAAAAGCAAAGTGAAAATCGACCTTAAATCCCATTGGTTATGTCTCTGTGCGAACCCAGACTAATTACATCATTTATCGCAAGAGACCTGTCACTTCATCTGTATATACTAGTTGCTTTCGGAAAACCATAAAGAAAATCGGCTTTATATATTAATCAGATGTCTTTATCAGTATCTACCTATAACTAACCAAATGTTATAAGTAATACGATTCGGTAAGCAGAAATGTTTTGAGGTGAAAATGATTGCTTATATATTTAATGTACCCACATCTGTAAAAACTGTCATGTAAAGAGTTGTTTAAATATGTATTGTACCTGCATCTGTTGAAAACTGTCATTTTATATAAATTTTACTGTGTTTTCGAGGAGCTTTTCTCCCCGGGCCTCTGATGAAAATGGACATATATCCAGCTGGACTAGCCCGGTCAACAAATGTAAAATAAAATAAAAAATGACTGGCCTCAAACAGATGCCCTACGCAGACCGTCTCAAAAAACTCCAGCCTTACTCTGTCGCATATCGCCTACTCCGAGCCGATCTCTGCCCAACATACAAAGCTATGTCAAACCCAAAGCTGTTGGACATGCTCTACATAAAAAAATCCCAATCCCTCTGAGCTACACACTTTAGGGCCCTAAACCTTGTCACCACAATAAACAGAACATGCTGGAGGGATAGATTCCTGTCCCAGAGACTTCCCATACTCTGGAACAAACTACCTATCTATATTAAACAAAGCACCTCATTAGCACTCTTCAAGAAAAAAATCTTGATGATTGGATGGGAAATAGGAAATTCACCCCGGGGATCACCTCTGTGGCTCTGCTCGACAGGGGCACAGGAAAATTATTTTCTTGGGTGGCGAAAGCCAGGGTACCTTTTTGGCTAGGCTTATATAGGCCCTAGGGCCAATAGCCTAGTACCTATCTATGAACCTATGTACACTTGGCCTACTCTCCTTACTGACTGATTTCAGTGATACACTACTCCTGGATGGCAATATCCACCCCCAACCCTGGACCACTTATCACCACCTCTTATACGTAAACAACCCCCTCAACAATGCCCCACATCCACAGTCCATCTCCTAAATCCCTAATTATGTTCTCTCTAAATATCCAAAACATTGTTAACAAAACTACAGACTTGCTCTCATGGACTGACCTCAACTTCCCCCACATCTTAACCCTCTCAGAAACCTGGTTAAAACTTCACATCTCTAAGTTAGAAATCCTTCCCCAGACTACAATATCTTCTGTGCAGACAGAGCAAATAAAAGAGAAGGAGGTGTTGCTATCCTCTACTCCGACCAACTTACTCTCTCCCTCCACTCTCACTTTCCATACTTAGCTTTGCTCCTGCTGAAATACTAATGGTAAATTGTCACCTTAACCCCTATAAAAAATTTGCCATTGTATCCATCTCCATCTCCCCCAGGGGATATCACTCGCCTTGAAAACTTTCTCTCCTGGCTCACCCTAAACGTTCCTTACAAAATTATGCTTGGTGACATAAATATAGATTGGATCACTCTTTCTTCCTCATCACCTACTCATAGTCTAAATTTGTATGGCTTCCACCAACTAATATCTTCCCCTACTAGGTCCATCAGAAGCTCTACTTCAGGAGCTATAATAGAGTGGATCCTTACTTTTGACCCTTGTCTCTACCATAACCCTGGCGTTCTCCCTAACTCTCTAAGTGACCATTCCCCTATTTATATCCATAGATATTCCCAACATCCTCCCAAAGAACACCTTTCTAGAGAATGTCGTGATCCGACTCACTTCAATCCAGACAATTTCATCTCCGCCTTGTCCAACATAAACTGGTCTTTCCTTAAAAACCTCCCCCTTAATGATGCTGTAACCTCTTTTAATACACTATTTGTAGATGTACTAAACTCCATGGCACCTTCCAGGAAAATCAGGGTAAAATCAAAATGTGTTCCTTGGTTAACTAAACAAACATGGTCTATCATGCATCAGAGGGATGCTGCCTGGAAAACTTGGACCAGAAATAAAACTCCTCCCTTACTCCAAAGCTACAAGGAACTTAGAAACAGGTGTAAAAAACTAGTTATCAAAGACAAAAAAACTTTCTTTGCCTCCAACCGAAGTAGCCCACATAACAACCCTAAAAAAGTTTGGTCTACCATAAATAAAATCCTCCACCCTGGTAATCCTCCTACCCCAATACTGCCTCAGAGACTGCTGCTCTTTTAAATAATTACTTTATTGAAACAATCCAAAAACTAACTCCAAATAGCTCTACTGTCTCCTCTCTACCTTTACATCCCAGTCCTCCTTCCTGTAATACATTCTCCCTACAACCAGTTCCCATTGCCTTCATCAAATCCCAACTAAATAAACTTAAGCCCTGTTCTCCCTATGTTGACAATCTACTTTCCTACATTCTAAAAATTGCTGCCAGTGCTATCGCTTACCCTGTCTCTATCCTTACTAATCATTCTATTACTGAATCTCTTGTCCTGGATGTATGGAAATCCTTCTAAACAATCACTCTTCACAAAAGGAGGAAATTCCACTGACCTATCTAACTACCGTCCCACTGCTATACTATCCTCCCTTTCCAAAATTCTAGAAAAGTGTGTTTACACTCAGCTACTTAAACACCTGCTAGATAATAATCTTCTTACGCCCACCCAACATGGCTTCAGACCCCACTACATTACCTCAACAGGTCTACTCTCATTCATCCAAACAGTAGCAGAAGCCTGTGACAACAGCCTACTAGTTTCCTGTTTATTCCTCGACCTCTCCAAAGCATTTGATAATGTCTCTCACTCTAAACTGATAACTAAACTTTATGACCTTCATCTCTCCACCCCCTCTTTAAGCTGTTTTTTTAAGCTACTTATCTAATAGAAAACAATCTGTACGCTGGAAAACTGTCACCGCCCTGTTTCTTCCTGTTAACACCGGTGTCCCTCAAGGCTCTATATTGGGTCCTCTCTTGTTCAATATTTTTAATAACAGCTTATCCTCTGCTACCAACCTCTCCACACTCTTATAATATGCTGATGACTCGAACCATATTACCACTGCCCACTATATCCCAGAACTCCTTGCTCTTACCCAAGATACTTTTACATCCATCAAAACCTGGCTCACTGATAATCAACTAATTCTAAAGCCAAAAAAAATTAAACTTCTACTTTTCCTTCCTAAAACACTGGCAATACAGACGTCCACTTTCTCTGTTAACTCCCTCAACAATACCACAATCAGACCAGAGCCCCATAGTAACTTACTAGGTGTTGTAATACATATCCACCATTGCATAAAAAAAAAAACACTAGAAACTTGGTCTCCTGTACCGTAACCACAAACTGCTTTCAACCTCCATCAAACCCTCCCTGGCCCTGTCTCTCCTATTACCCTGTCTTTTGTATGCAGTTCTTTTTTTTTTTTACTAACCTTCAGACTTCACTTCTCTCTAAACTACAGCAAATATACAATACAATAACTAGATTTGCCTCTAATCTCCCCTACAAATCCCACCACTGCCTCGCCCTTAAATCATTACAATGGCCTGAATTCCCTAAACAATTATTTTTTTCAACTGCATATCACACACAGTTCTTTATAATCCCACTTCCTGTCCCTCCATCTTAAATATAACCCTCAACGTCAACTTCGTACATCTGACAAACATCATCTTGACATTTACAAACCGTCAAAAATATTGGTAAGTCCATAATAAATATTCTGTAGCTCACACCTGAAACTCCATTCCACTTAAAATAAGAAGTATCCCCCATAAGCTCCATTTCAAACTACAACTCAAACACTAGCTTCTTAAGACCTGGTCCTGCCCTTGCCAAGCTCCAACCTGATCTCTAACTGATTTCTTTCTAAATTCTACGTTTGATTACTTTATGTTTTTCTCTCTTTTTATCCGCCTTTCTTTCTTGTTCTTCTAACATTCCAATTTACAATTTATCTACAATCAGGTTCTTGTAAATATTCAGGGTTTATCCTGACGCTATTGTATTGGATTTTTTGAAACTTATATATAAATATTTTGCCTTTGTTTATTTCATTTAATGTAAATGTTTCTTGTCAATATTACTATTGTAAATGTCAGTCTTTGTATTAATTATTGTTTTTTTTTTGGAATGTCTGTAATTGTAATTGGAGCTTTTCTTCTCTGGTCTCCACTGAAAATAGGCCTTTGGCTCAGTTGGACCAACCTGGTTAACAAATGACAATAAATAAATAAATTAATTAAAAAGAGAAAGATAACATGATAATGTTCCCACAGGCATGAATATTAAACTTGTAGGCAAACAGAAAAGTGCGTAACAAATAAAAATCACAGTGTCATTTACATACACATATACAACGTATACAATGTTGAATTTCTGCATCCACTAGCAGTTAGTACAAGCAGTAAAAGTACATTATATATCAGTTATTTACAAATATAAGATCTGACTCTGCAGTCCAGAGAGATAAAGCTCTGACTGCAGTCTGGATGACCCAAGACTGACTAGCAGCTCAGAAAGCTGGAAGAGCTAGGTCGAAAGGGGACAAGACAGATATGTGGCTTATGTTGATGTGTTCATCTAGGAGAGATGGTGATGGTGGCTTTTCCCTCTGTAGTGACCTAGTGGTTGAGGGAGTGGCATATGCTGACTTTACTGAGAAAAGACTGCAGGAGGTGAGAGATGTGGGTGGAAGCTGCCCAAGCTGATAATGGTAGTCATCACAGTGAAGTGTCAAATAGCACATATGTCTCTGTATCAAGCTGTAGACGGTCCCTCAGCAGTTATGTAGAAGTCTTTGTCATAACCACAGCGGAAGGAAGGGAGGGTTAGGACAGTACAGCAAATATGACAAAGACTGCCAGTATGATAACTCCATAATCAGCTCTTATCTCACATAAAACAGATGGGCTGGGAATAGCTTTCAACCCATGAAAATAAATGGTGTGATGGATAGATGGGGGGTTAATGGTCAGCAGGCCATGGGACAACAAAATAATATTTATAAATATACACTATGGAACTTTTTATACTACTTACATAACTAAGTTGTTGGAGGTTAAACTGGGAGCAACATAACAGAAGGCTGTAATGGCTGACCAGAGAAACTTCAGTTCACAGGTATTGGTACTAGGCTAATGACCACCAGGGCCTTCATAATCCTAGATGCACAACCCAAACCAGTTGTGTCCCTGTGTATCATGGATATTTGTTAGGAGGTGCTATGTTAGGAAGTTTCTAAAGGTTATTGAGGCTGTGTTAGTTTTCTTATAGTTACTGCCTACCTTTGTCATACTTGGGGGCCAGACCTGGTGTGAATTTCCAATGGATTAGAGATGGATTGTTTCACATGGATGGGGAGCCTGCTCCAGGGCATGGGGATCCAAAGACACATATCTGTCTCACTAACACATCCTATTTATTCTGCAAGCAAAATTTAAATCCATAGATTTAGTGGTTCCGATGCTGTTCTGTTTGCGGATGTGCAAAAGGTCCATCAGAGCTGGATCTGAGGATGCCTTGTATGCCAGACATAGCTCACTTCTCAGTAACCTGTAGAAGACTGAGTATAGAGACAGGGCTTTAAGGTGATCCATATAGGACAATGTGTTTATACCCTGGATTATTCTGGTAAGAAACCTTTGTGGGTATTCCAACTGTTGCATATGTCTAGTGAGGTACTACTGAAGTGGGCATTATACTTGACAACAGGTCTGATAAGAGACAAATAAAGTGGCACTATGACTTCCTTGGATTTGGATGTTATGCCCTTATTTATAAGTTGGGTGACGTAGAACATTTTTCTTACTACCTTGGCCACATGTTGGTCAAAAGCCAGATTAGTATTTACATATGTCCACAGATCCCTGACTACTGGATGAACTCTTTGTCTTACAGATGGAGCAATTAGCCTAGGTGGCCATTTTCCCAAAAGGCACTATAATGCATTTCTTGGTATTGAGTTTTAATCCATGACTTTGGCACCAGTCATTTGTCTATGTTAGACCCTCTTGTAAGATGTTTGTGTTATGGGAGGATTCTGTGATAGCTTGCAGATTGCAGTCATCTGTGAACTTGGTCAGCCAAAGGCCCTTGATATTAACCTTTGGAACTGTCCCAACATGGAGCCCTGAAGTATGCCAATGTTAACAGGTCTCGTAGTGGAGGTGGTCTTACCAATCCTGACTTCTGAGTCTTGTCTACTAGCCAACTGGCAGTCCAGCAAGTTATGTAGGGATTTATTTTTGTACTTTTATGTTTGTTGAGTTTGTCAACTATATCCACATTGGATATTGTACTGAACACCTTAAGCAGGTCCAGGTTGGTAGTATGTAGAATTGTCCCATCATCCATTGCCTTGGTGACTTTCTTAAAGAATTCCAGAAAGTTTAATAATCATGACCTTCTCTTGACAAAGACATACTGTGTTGGGTCCAGTGTCTGAAGGTTGCCTATATCTTTACTGATCATTTCCATGATAAGTCATTCCATGGCTTTGCATATTAGACTAGTCAGACTTGTGGATCTATAGTTTCTAGGGTCAGTTGATGGTCCACCTTTGCGAAGTGGGATATCCATTGCAGTCTTCCATTTTTGTGGTACAAAGCCTGTTTTGAGTGAAAAAAGCTATGTGCTAAGTGTAACTTAGCAGAGAACAGGGGGCCTAAAGAGAATGGTCTAATAGAAGATACCAAAGAAGACAGAGGACAAATATCAGATCTGTCCATTAGAATCATAGTGACATATGAGGTAACAGCTTTGTTCCCCTAAGGTACTAAGTAGAAAAGGAGTATTTTGGGGTAGAACTAGTAAGATGTAGTTTATTTTTAACCTGCAGTTCTGTAATAATTGTATTTGTATTCTTGTTTTAGGTGGAAAATAGCTTCTTTCAGAATGTAGAATACCCTGAGATGTTAGGGAGTGAACTGCATGATGCTGAACAACTTCTGTAAAAAGGTTATTTAATTACAGCTTTATTGAAGGAAGGGGTGCTGTCATTACTGGATTAAAGGGCAAATTTAGATTGATGAGGACAGTATATGTTAAAAGGGAGTTTAAATGTGAATAAGTTAATAAGCAGAGAAACTCTTGCTGAAACAAGAAACTAATTTACTTGTTGTAATGCTGTATATTAGTGCTTCCAACCATTAGATTGTGATATAAACTGATGTACCTTGAAAGCTGCTTTTTATAATATGTTAATGTTATAAAGGGGGGGGGGCATACCTCTGAACCTCTTAGTGCAAGAAATATTGACAAAGCCAAAAATAATAGGGTTCAGATTTTCAAAGAATACTCATATTTTTGATCTTTTGCTTATAAAGTTTGTGGTCTTCTGGAAAATCATTTAGGAATGAAGTCACTAAATATGAGATATTTGAGTTTCAGGCTTCATATTCTTTGGGAAATGTATGCAGATACAAAATCTATTATTCTATCAACTTTCTAAGTTTATAAAACCAATATGTAAAATATGTTCCTATTCTTGGGCCTTTGTCCTCCCATTATTGTTGCCTTTGTCCAGATTTCTTGTGCTGAGAGGTTGAGAGGTATACATAGTATCACTTCTGGGTACACGCATTTCGTGTCATGTTGTGCATATTTAGAAATGTGTATAAGAAGCTGTGAATGCTGAATTGCAGAAAGCAAGTACATTTCATACAGCTGTTAAAGACACAAAAGGAGTCTACACTGCAAGCAACTCATTTGTGCTTGTCTTGCTTGACTCCACATAGAAGTGGCCACAGCCTATTCCAGAGAACCTAGCACTGTGAGATGGAAGACAACACTGTTCACCGCACCACTGTAACATCCATCAGTTGTTACACATACATCATACCTAGACCTCCAAAGATAGCCACACATACACCCTACCTAGATAGCCAGTTGCATACATTGTTGAGGCTCAAATGTGATGGAAAGTGAAAAAAGTCATGGCTAACCTGCTGCTGTTAAATACCCTGCAACAGTTCCATGCACACATAGTAACTGTTAAATTGTTTGTGAAATGTCAGAAGTAACCAGATTTACAATCTACTGCTGTTTTCCATTATAGTTTAATATGTCCAAGCAGTTACACTGTCAGAGTTATTTCAATTCTATTATAACATAGGTAGAATAAAACTCTTTGCTTCTAAACAAACAGGATCGATGCACACTCAATCAATACGTCTCTGAAGAAGTGAAAACGGGGCGTGGCCAAGGATGAACACAGGATAGCAGCAGATTTCTTCAGCTCCACCAATTTCATTACACTGACAGGAATTAATTACTTAAAAAAATAATTTTTGAAGTAATTTTCTTTCTAAA